>NC_041357.1:2915000-3097500 GCF_900634415.1 Cottoperca gobio
AGCTACAGACTCTGTGGTATAACCTTTGACATTTCATGTTGGAGATTCAAAGGAAACCAAAAACAGCTGAGGTGAACTTTGACAGATGAGTTAGCACCATTGACCAATAGTACACTTTCAGGAAACAGAATGGAGGAAGCTTATTACTCTGCTACGACCACTTTTATTCAACTGCCCTCTGAGCAGTAATACGGTACAAATAAGTCTTTTGAATATACATTGATCTTATTATATGATGTTTCTGAAATAATATAAAAAAATAAGCCTTCAAAAATCTTTTTGGAACAATTTATAAGCCCAGAAAAACATATTTTTTTAATTCAGTGATTCACAAATGATAATCTTTGCCTGAAATTACTATAACCATAAGAATCATTTGTAGCACAATAAATAATTATAAGGGATTATTGTTCACGATGCATGTTTGTCTATGCAATTTTAACTAAACATTTTTGCAATACTGATTAAGTTATTGTTAGTTATCATTTAACAGTATATGGCTGGAGTCCAAATGTCAGTAAACACCTAATATAGGCAAAAATACATTTGTTGTAGCTGTGAATATCAGTTATTGAAACTGGTCGTCATCACTCTCTGAGAGGAAGGGTCTCTGCCTGAGGAGTTATTGTCAGATCGAGACTTGCAGCTCAAAGCCACGGACCACAGGAACATAAACACACCTAAGAATGAAAAAGAAAAATGCTTTGAAATCTTCCAGCATACTATAAATGCACAGTGGATACTTTATATGAGGTTCATAACATACTGACCCTGCAGGGAGTTTAGTATAGTGAATAGGTAGATCCCAGGAAGGGAGATGTAGGTGGTGCTCGCCAAGCCCCAAGGTAAGCCCAGCACACAGCTGAGGCCCAGCACGGTCACACAGTCTTTCCATAACTTGATCCCTTTCTCTCTGTTCATCTTCTTCCAGCCACTGCTGCTTTCAATGCCTCCTCCACCTGTCCTTAGCCGCCAGAGCTTAAACACCACAAGCCCCAGCATGCAGGAATTACAAAGTACCACCAGGCATGGGAAGGCCACAGTAGTGACGTAGCTGACTAAAAGCCTCTGTGGGAACTGTTTGCTCATCCAGCATCTGCAGGTTATTTAAAAAAAGAAAAATCAAGTTAACTTTGAATTCCAAATAACCCACAAGGAATAAAGCAGTATATATATTTGCTAAGAATTCAAAGCTTCCGTGTGGTTGAATATTGCAAATCATAACAATAAATCGTGGTTTCTTACATCTGCGCTGTTGAATTGGGGTTGTTGGCATCACTCACGTCCAGACTGTATTTGCCATAAACACCTACAATTCCACAAACCATTGCAATCAGTGTTGGAAGACCTGCATAAAGACAAGACAGATACAGAAGTTACTTCAACGAGCCCCCTTCAACAACGCACAGACAGAAGAACAGAGCACTTCTGTTCTCAAAGTGCAACCCCCCCAGCCACTTTGTATTTCCCTGTGGGGTCCTTTCTATAATGTTGTCAGACACTTCTAATAACATTCTGTAAAAACAAGCAGTATTTGTGGACGTACATTGACGATGTGGAATTACACTGCAGCCCGTTTAACGGCTGCAGTGTACTTACACAGAAACATAGGAAAATAGGTTTCAGATTAAAAAATACCGAAGCTACCCTAAACCTTCGACAGAAACACCGTCTCAACCAGACTCCACTCACCCCATCCGACCAAGCTAAGCTTTAGCAGGTATCTCCTGACGTAGATGTTAAAGACTTGAACTAAGAGAAGGTAGAGGTGGAATCCTTCCAGAGCCAGCCAGCTGAGGGTGGCCAGCAGTGACCAATGTAAAAAGAGACCCAGACTGCGGCAGACCCAGCCCTCCTCATCCTCATCCAGCTGCCGCACCCAGAAGCTGCACAGCAGGAAGCTGAGGTGAAGGCAGAGCAGCGCTCCTGTTAGTTGCAAATGCACACCGATAGCCTTCTCAGGACGCCGCCGTCTGAAAGGGAAACAGTATCATGTATATTATGATCATGATCATTGCCTATTTAGCAGATACAGTACTGGCTATTTCTGACCTGAAGGTAGTTTCATCTCAACACCGTCCTTAGAGTCCAGTGGACTCCCACTATCTCACCATAATAGTTCTGATGTTACTTTAGCTCCTGATTTAACACTTTCTTGTTTACAGGTTGACTACTGGTCCACATCGACTTCAATCTCGGAACACATTGGCATCAGTCTGACGAAGATAAGCCTCTAATATCCAGGGGCTATACTTCAGGGGTTCCAGTGCAACCAGCAGGTATCCGGTCCAACACTTCGATTAGCTTCTCCAGATGCGAGAATGGAGTTGGAGTTGAGAGACGACGTCTACGATCAGATTGCTTTAACAAGCAGCCAGATTACAAGCTAATTTTTAGCTAACAAAAAGCTAAATCATAGTCAGAAAATAGCCCATGGGTTCCGAGATTGCATTTCCGTCCAATGCGTTCCGCCTCTTTTTATCTCCACATGGACTGTTTACCTGCATTCAACTAAAACATGCTCAACCGTGATTGGTCAATACTACTCGGACTACAAACCAGACGACTTCGATACTATAATCTTGTCCCGATTTTTCGGGCATACCACACTTTTTTCTGTCTTGAAGGCATTCATAGTGTTGCAGTCAGTCTTTTGTACAGACAAGAAGTGACAGAGGTAGTTGTGTTAAAACAGAGATCTTGAAAGAGAGGATTTATTGTTTGACTGTCAATTTTGTAAAGTTACAGAAATTGTCGGATGCATATGATGCATATCTCACAGTTCTTGAGGTGTGTGGTAGGGGCTTTCATGTTTCAAACCTGCTACCTTACAGGAAGTTAGGTCAACTACAGAAAACGTTTGACCGAGAATGTCTCATGGCAATCCTCTGCAACCTATAACACTTAAACACTAATACCCTATTATATATAATATAATAATATAATATAATGTAACCCTATATAATACTAATAAAAATGTAAAGTGTTTGTTATTATTAGATTATTGCTTCAGTTTCATGACAGAAAGTATGAATGTCATCTCTGTTAAATTGTATTATATTCTTAATATAATTTACAGCAGACCTATGGAAATCATCATTTTAAGTCGAACAGAAAAACTCACTGTAGACATATGTAGATGATCAAGCTGATGATGGTGAAGAAGATGGAGAGTGCTGATCCTATGTAGGTGATGTAGCTAAGGTTTTCAGCATTTATTACATCCACTGATAATACTGGGTTCTGAAACAGATACAATACAAGTCCAATTAAAATGTAGCTTAAGTTCAGAAGTCTACTTTACCTCTTCAGTAGATATATTGTAAATATTATATATTTAAATCTGTTTTAAGTACTCGCTGTTGCCCTTTCTATGACACCCATGTCTATAATGCATTTTAAACGTACTTATAATGCGTTTATAACTTCTTTTTGCAAGGATCATAGTGCATTAGAATTACCGCATCTTAATCTTTTTATAATGCATTCACATACACTGCAAAACCCAATGTTTTATCCACTACTTACAGTTTTGCTCTTGTGCTTTTGAAGGCATGCACTAAAGACAAATTAATTTGCACATTAGGTAGCGTGTGGTTAATGAGAGAAATAATTAAATTGTACCACAAGCACAGCAAAGAAGCTCAGGTGGTTGCAGCTGCAAACAAACTCAAGTCCCGTGTCACTGGTGTCACATCCGTCTGTGCTCCAATGACCTAAAAACACACACATAATGTATAAATCTTGTTTCCACTTTGTATTTAAGTTAAAAAAAGAATTTAGGCTGGCATGTGTAGCCTACCTGTTCCATCCGCACGCTGTGACTCCTGCCAAAACACACAAGCCCCATTTTCTACCTGAAACATTCAGAAGTGTATTGGAAATAAGAAGAAAGCAGATTGATCCAACTGTACGGCTTCACAGCTGGTTTTGTTATTGTACCTGTTTGTTGTGTGTGAAGGTTAATTTGATGGGCTGTGAGAGGTCTCTGACAGGTTGGGTCCCTGTCCTCACTACCAGGACTAACTCCCCCAGAACAGTGCCTTGCATGTGGACAGGCTGGTGTGGTATGAGCAGTCTCGTGCTGCCTTTTCTCTGAGGGGGACTCAGCTGCACGGACAGATAGAGGTGGCAGAGGGCACAAGACACAAGTGTAGAAGAATTTCAACAACATTAGCTACAGTATCAGCCTTTCCTTTCCATTTTCATAGCACACAATGGCTGACTGTGAGTGTATAAAGCTTATGGAAACCAATGCAAATCAGCATGTGGGGAATGTGCTTCTTTGAATAAAGATGTAAATATCTTAAGGTAGAAGTCAGTGTGCAACAATGTGAAGGTCCTCCTCTTTATCCATCATCCTAAAAAAGAGCTAAAAAGAAGTCCTTAATTCACCTACATCTCTTTATGAACACGCCCATTGTGATTAGTGTGAATTAATAAGGGAAATCAAGGATGGACCTTCAGAGCTACAGACCTCAAAGAAAGTACTGTCGATCACAGTGACCACCAGCAGCACCTCTTGCTGAGACACAGCAACTCTGCTTCTCTGGAGAGCTGAGGATGGGATGTGAACCCTGTGTTCAAGAGTGGGACTCACTTCAGCCTAAAAACCATAAAGTATATACAAAATAAGCAAAGATTGATAAAAACATATTTATTTATTCATGGAAATTAAATTGTGGATGATTTTAATTGCACTGATTTGAACTTTACTTGACTATTTCTATTTTATGCAACTTTATACTTTTACTCCACTACATCTCAGAGGTATATATTGTTCTTTTTACTCCACTACATCTCAGAGGTATATATTGTACTTTTTACTGCACTACATCTCAGAGGTATATATTGTTCTTTTTACCGCACTACATCTCAGAGGTAAATATTGTTCTTTATACTCCACTACATCTCAGAGGTATATATTGTTCTTTATACTCCACTACATCTCAGAGGTATATATTGTTATTTTTACTCCACTACGTCTCAGAGGTATATATTGTTATTTTTACTCCACTACATCTCAGAGGTATATATTGTTATTTTTACTCCACTACGTCTCAGAGGTATATATTGTACTTTTTACTGCACTACATCTCAGAGGTATATATTGTACTTTTTACTCCACTACGTCTCAGAGGTAAATATTGTTCTTTTTACTCCACTACATCTCAGAGGTATATATTGTTATTTTTACTCCACTACATCTCAGAGGTATATATTGTTCTTTTTACTCCACTACATCTCAGAGGTATATATTGTTATTTTTACTCCACTACATCTCAGAGGTATATATTGTACTTTTTACTCCACTACATCTCAGAGGTATATATTGTACTTTTTATTCCACTACATCTCAGAGGTATATATTGTTCTTTTTACTCCACTACATCTCAGAGGTATATATTGTACTTTTTACTCCACTACATCTCAGAGGTATATATTGTACTTTTTACTGCACTACATCTCAGAGGTATATATTGTACTTTTTACTCCACTACATCTCAGAGGTATATATTGTACTTTATACTCCACTACATCTCAGAGGTATATATTGTACTTTATACTCCACTACATCTCAGAGGTATATATTGTACTTTATACTCCACTACATCTCAGAGGTATATATTGTACTTTATACTGCACTACATCTCAGAGGTAAATATTGTTCTTTTTACTCCACTACATCTCAGAGGTATATATTGTTCTTTTTACTCCACTACATCTCAGAGGTATATATTGTTCTTTTTACTCCACTACATCTCAGAGGTATATATTGTACTTTATACTGCACTACATCTCAGAGGTATATATTGTACTTTTTACTGCACTACATCTCAGAGGTATATATTGTTATTTTTACTCCACTACATCTCAGAGGTATATATTGTACTTTATACTGCACTACATCTCAGAGGTATATATTGTACTTTATACTGCACTACATCTCAGAGGTATATATTGTACTTTTTACTGCACTACATCTCAGAGGTATATATTGTTATTTTTACTCCACTACATCTCAGAGGTATATATTGTAATTTTTACTGCACTACATCTCAGAGGTATATATTGTTATTTTTACTCCACTACGTCTCAGAGGTATATATTGTACTTTTTACTGCACTACATCTCAGAGGTATATATTGTACTTTTTACTCCACTACATCTCAGAGGTATATATTGTACTTTATACTGCACTACATCTCAGAGGTATATATTGTACTTTTTACTCCACTACATCTCAGAGGTATATATTGTACTTTATACTCCACTACATCTCAGAGGTAAATATTGTTCTTTTTACTCCACTACATCTCAGAGGTATATATTGTACTTTTTACTCCACTACATCTCAGAGGTATATATTGTACTTTTTACTCCACTACATCTCAGAGGTATATATTGTACTTTATACTGCACTACATCTCAGAGGTATATATTGTACTTTTTACTGCACTACATCTCAGAGGTATATATTGTTATTTTTACTCCACTACATCTCAGAGGTATATATTGTTCTTTTTACTGCACTACATCTCAGAGGTATATATTGTTATTTTTACTCCACTACATCTCAGAGGTATATATTGTACTTTTTACTCCACTACATCTCAGAGGTATATATTGTACTTTATACTGCACTACATCTCAGAGGTATATATTGTACTTTTTACTCCACTACATCTCAGAGGTATATATTGTACTTTATACTCCACTACATCTCAGAGGTATATATTGTACTTTTTACTGCACTACATCTCAGAGGTATATATTGTACTTTTTACTCCACTACATCTCAGAGGTATATATTGTACTTTATACTGCACTACATCTCAGAGGTATATATTGTACTTTTTACTCCACTACATCTCAGAGGTATATATTGTACTTTATACTCCACTACATCTCAGAGGTAAATATTGTTCTTTTTACTCCACTACATCTCAGAGGTATATATTGTACTTTTTACTCCACTACATCTCAGAGGTATATATTGTACTTTTTACTCCACTACATCTCAGAGGTATATATTGTACTTTATACTGCACTACGTCTCAGAGGTAAATATTGTTCTTTTTACTCCACTACATCTCAGAGGTATATATTGTTATTTTTACTCCACTACATCTCAGAGGTATATATTGTTCTTTTTACTCCACTACATCTCAGAGGTAAATATTGTTCTTTTTACTCCACTACATCTCAGAGGTATATATTGTTATTTTTACTCCACTACATCTCAGAGGTATATATTGTTCTTTTTACTCCACTACATCTCAGAGGTATATATTGTTATTTTTACTCCACTACATCTCAGAGGTATATATTGTACTTTTTACTCCACTACATCTCAGAGGTATATATTGTACTTTTTATTCCACTACATCTCAGAGGTATATATTGTTCTTTTTACTCCACTACATCTCAGAGGTATATATTGTACTTTTTACTCCACTACATCTCAGAGGTATATATTGTACTTTTTACTGCACTACATCTCAGAGGTATATATTGTACTTTTTACTCCACTACATCTCAGAGGTATATATTGTACTTTATACTCCACTACATCTCAGAGGTATATATTGTACTTTATACTCCACTACATCTCAGAGGTATATATTGTACTTTATACTCCACTACATCTCAGAGGTATATATTGTACTTTATACTGCACTACATCTCAGAGGTAAATATTGTTCTTTTTACTCCACTACATCTCAGAGGTATATATTGTTCTTTTTACTCCACTACATCTCAGAGGTATATATTGTTCTTTTTACTCCACTACATCTCAGAGGTATATATTGTACTTTATACTGCACTACATCTCAGAGGTATATATTGTACTTTTTACTGCACTACATCTCAGAGGTATATATTGTTATTTTTACTCCACTACATCTCAGAGGTATATATTGTACTTTATACTGCACTACATCTCAGAGGTATATATTGTACTTTATACTGCACTACATCTCAGAGGTATATATTGTACTTTTTACTGCACTACATCTCAGAGGTATATATTGTTATTTTTACTCCACTACATCTCAGAGGTATATATTGTAATTTTTACTGCACTACATCTCAGAGGTATATATTGTTATTTTTACTCCACTACGTCTCAGAGGTATATATTGTACTTTTTACTGCACTACATCTCAGAGGTATATATTGTACTTTTTACTCCACTACATCTCAGAGGTATATATTGTACTTTATACTGCACTACATCTCAGAGGTATATATTGTACTTTTTACTCCACTACATCTCAGAGGTATATATTGTACTTTATACTCCACTACATCTCAGAGGTAAATATTGTTCTTTTTACTCCACTACATCTCAGAGGTATATATTGTACTTTTTACTCCACTACATCTCAGAGGTATATATTGTACTTTTTACTCCACTACATCTCAGAGGTATATATTGTACTTTATACTGCACTACATCTCAGAGGTATATATTGTACTTTTTACTGCACTACATCTCAGAGGTATATATTGTTATTTTTACTCCACTACATCTCAGAGGTATATATTGTTCTTTTTACTGCACTACATCTCAGAGGTATATATTGTTATTTTTACTCCACTACATCTCAGAGGTATATATTGTACTTTTTACTCCACTACATCTCAGAGGTATATATTGTACTTTATACTGCACTACATCTCAGAGGTATATATTGTACTTTTTACTCCACTACATCTCAGAGGTATATATTGTACTTTATACTCCACTACATCTCAGAGGTATATATTGTACTTTTTACTGCACTACATCTCAGAGGTATATATTGTACTTTTTACTCCACTACATCTCAGAGGTATATATTGTACTTTATACTGCACTACATCTCAGAGGTATATATTGTACTTTTTACTCCACTACATCTCAGAGGTATATATTGTACTTTATACTCCACTACATCTCAGAGGTAAATATTGTTCTTTTTACTCCACTACATCTCAGAGGTATATATTGTACTTTTTACTCCACTACATCTCAGAGGTATATATTGTACTTTTTACTCCACTACATCTCAGAGGTATATATTGTACTTTATACTGCACTACATCTCAGAGGTATATATTGTACTTTTTACTGCACTACATCTCAGAGGTATATATTGTTATTTTTACTCCACTACATCTCAGAGGTAAATATTGTTATTTTTACTGCACTACATCTCAGAGGTATATATTGTACTTTTTACTCCACTACATTTGAGAGGTATATATTGTTATTTTTACTCCACTACATCTCAGAGGTATATATTGTACTTTTTACTCCACTACATCTCAGAGGTATATATTGTACTTTTTACTGCACTACGTCTCAGAGGTATATATTGTACTTTTTACTCCACTACATCTGAGAGGTATATATTGTACTTTTTACTCCACTACATCTCAGAGGTAAATATTGTACTTTTTACTCCACTGCATCTCAGAGGTAAATATTGTACTTTTTACTCCACTACATCTCAGAGGTATATATTGTTATTTTTACTCCACTACATCTCAGAGGTATATATTGTACTTTTTACTGCACTACATCTCAGAGGTATATATTGTTCTTTTTACTGCACTACATCTCAGAGGTATATATTGTACTTTTTACTGCACTACATTTCAGAGGTAAATATTGTATGTGTTGATGTGTTGATGTGTTGATGTTGAATGTTTGTGAGAAACTGAAGGATGAAGTGATGCTTTATGTGTTGAGAAAGTTCTCCTATTTCTTAAACTAAATTAAGTCTTTACTGATGAAAAGCTTTTGAGAGACTCGTGGTTCTCACAGGACAAAGCTACAGATATATGATGATCGTATAGAATCTGATGCATTGCTGTAGTTGCTGCACAACCTTAAACATCCACAGCAAGATCCACATTAATGCAGCATTAATATTAATCCAGAAACATCATATATACTGTGATAGTAAAACACTGACAGGAAACAGTTTACTGAACAATCAATACTATAACTTTAAGTACTTTAAGCACATTATGCTAATAATACTAACATACTTTTACTTAAGTAAGGTTTTCAATGCAGGACTTCTACTTGTAGTGGACTATTTTGACAGTGTTGATGAACACTTTAACTAAAGTAAAGGATCTGAATACTGATTAATGAAGACAACTAACTGTTTCTCTCCTGTTTTGCTCATGTTTGTGCATTTCACACAAACTTCAGATTGTTTGAGAACCAGTTGAGACGAGCTGGGAGTCAGTTGACCTCACCTCTTGAGACGAATTCACCATCCGCTGAATGAAGTTTTGCATTAAGCGGCCTCTTAGTCTGCAGCTTGCAATTCTGTCCTCATAACAACTGCCAACACATATTTCACAATGCAAACAGTTACATAAACTTGAAAAAGTATTGATTTTATGTAAATGTTACGGCCACAGCTGACGCCTGCTCCCCTTAACAACACAACAAAGTGCCGTTTGTCCTTTGACATTATTTTAATGATTACTGTACACAGTCATTTCTGGGTTTAGAAAGTTGTTCACCCCTTTTGGCAGATAGAGCTGTTTCAAAATACTGATATAAACAGAGAGAGGCACAATCATGTGCATTTAGTACCTGCAAGACTTACAACCTGGAGACAATAATTTAGTTTCCAACAACATTGTGGTAAGTTATAATAATTGATTGTTGATTATTGTTTCAGGGTTTCACCATCTCATCATGTCAGAGCTATCCCAGCAGGGAGCAACCACATTATTCATTAGAGTAGAAAAAGGATGAATTAATCTTCAAAAATAAAAAGGAGAGTAAGATCTACAGTATCGGCTCAATGCGTATGGGTATGAGTTACCTGGTCCAGGGGACATCACCTTCTCGACACTCCTGGAGGACACTTTCACAGAAGCCTGTAAGAATGACAGAGAAAGAAAGTGAAAGTGTCAAACATAGTACAATATATGGACATAAGACTGAATGAGATAAAATAGTCACACTTTTTATGATTCCCATGTCTATAATGCATTATAAACATACTTATAATGCGTTATAGCACTGTATACTTATAGTTATATGCATTTGAGGTCTTCTTCATTCATAATGCCTTATAACAATATCATAACACATTGCAAAGCATTTTATGACTTATAAGGTCAAGTACACTTCATAATTGCTGGTCACTCACAGACTTTTCAGATTTAATTATACTTTTTTCACTTTACTTAAAGCAAACCACGAGCACTTAAAGTGACTTATAACCAGCTTGTAATGTATTATATCTGCCTATAGCTCAGGAATTTCATTACGTCCCTTAAATGTTCAATGTGTAGTTCTGAGCCAGCTGCTCCAAAGAAATATGGGCAGGCTTTCACCTCTAAACTGGGTCCATACAATCTCTAATGTTCATATTTTAGTCGTAGTAGTTTGGTATATTTATTGTATTCTAATGTATTCTTTATATTGTGTATTGCATTTACTCCTGTGTAATGCCTGTCGGTCAGTCAGCAGGGCAATATTACCAAACTTCAACCAAACTGCTGAAACTCTGATCTCTGGTCAGAAACCTCTGCTGTCTGATAATCTTCAGGTGGAGTTGATCATCTGTGTTTACTGATGCACTGATGTAGTCCCTGTAACGTTACGTTAGTTTGTTTACTGGACTAAATCCAAAGTGGCATCAACTAGAAAACTGGAACATGGCTGTAATATCTACAAGAGCGTCAGGCAGCTGTACTTCTTCTCCCTCTGTACTGAGGCAGACTGCAGCTACACTGACTCACTATCACCTCTAGAGGAACAAGTGGTATTACAGACTGGACGGAGCGCAGCTAGCTGTTAGCATGCTAACTTCAGTAGATATCTCTTCAACACAACACAGAGACGTCTTTGACATAACGTCATCACTGTTACCTCTTCACACCCTGTTGATAATGTGAGTTCACTGTTTTAATGTGTTAAGTTTAAGTGCTGGCAGAACTTACACATTGAACCTTTAAAGCAAACAATGACTACTAAGAGCAGTGGTTCCCATCCTGATGGTCGCCAAAGCTACATGGGGGTCTTGAGGCCTTCTTGATTTTAAGGGGTGTAAGACATCTTTTAAAATAAATATACAGTTGGCTAATATCTCAGGATGTCATTCAAATCTGTGAAGAAAAATAAAAGAAATTGTTAGTTTTAAAGTTTGGATAATTATTTAAGATAGGCCTATAAAGTTTTTTTTTTTTTTAATCTCACAGGATAAGCTTTAATGAAGACAAGCTGTTATATTGACAGAGCCTTCTCTCTCTGCTCAACAGCCTCATCCCACATTGGAAAAGTACGCAGTTAAAACAACCGAAGAGCTGATAGAACAACGGCCAAGAGTTAGGAAGAAGAAAACATTTGTTTATTTATTTACATTTATTTGTTGAAAAATAAGCCGATTAAGATTGTTAAAATAAAATAAAATAATAACGTAATACAGACAAAGAATTTTACTAAAAGTACCTAAAGAAAACAGGAAAACTGATATTCAATGCGATATTTACAGGAAATAATCTGCTCAAAATTCATTCAAATTGCTTGTTTTACACAAACATCCTGCAGTTATTGTGTTCACTATATATTACATATTTACATATATTTATAGTGTCGATAAGTATAATTAGACAGTGCTACAAGCAGATTATAATGTTTTTTAGACAAGGGCGTCATATAAAGTGTTGCAGATAAAATTTAGAAGTGACATATGGACACTTTGATCACCACTTGTTCAGGGAAACTGTGGCTTTTATTGTTGTGCAACTGGTTGGGTAAGAGTATCTCACGCATAGCAGAGGACCAGAGGGACTTGAAAATCCACGACCATAATATATATAGTTCAAATAGTTTTCATCTCATAAGCACACAAACTTAAAAAAAACATATGAAAAACTCACCACCAGCTTGGGTCGTAGAAAAGCACAATGTGAGGAGACAAAGAGTAAGCCACATCATGTCCTGCTGTTGCTCAAACACATATGGTGAGACTGTTGCCTGCTTGAGGTTTTACTAGATGAACAAGCAGCGAGTTTCACATCTATGTAAATCACATGATGCTGGCAGAGCGGTGGTGAACAGCACGTATAGACGAGAAGTGATTCATATATGACGCATTTTAATGGGTATTTTAATGACCCCACGATTTTAAGCTGTTTATATAAATCTTTATAGGAAATTTTGTCAAGTAAAGATGACTGAATTATCACTGAGAACTCAACCATTTACAATGTGACTGATTGTTCTTTGAAATAAATGATATCAACATTGTATTGTGAATAAATCTCCAAGAATTGAGAAAACAGCCTTTCGAAAAGAGGAAGTTCTACATTTCATAGATTTACTAAATACGTACAAAAAGAAGAAACTGTTAAGTCACTAGGGTCAACAACGACTGACACTTATATCTCGCTGGGGAAGCGAAACTCAGACTGCAACCACACATTGTTTTACACAGTTAGAAGCACACATGCAGTTCACTCTTGAACTATTTAAAGTGATTTAATACAAAGGGATACTTCAAAGCTATTCATTGGATTTTGAGGGTTGTAAACCATGTTTTTTAAATAGCAACATGTGACCATTGTTATTTACTGACATATTAAGACTTTATTCAAACACACCTCTCTGGGAATCATCACCTTATCGTGGTAGAGAGGTTTGTGTGTCCCTATGAACCTGAGAGCTGTGTTGTCTGGAGCCTAGTGCTCCTAGTGCTCCAAGGCAAATTGGTCTCAGGCGAGGGGCCAGACTAAGAATGGTTCAAAAACGACCTCATGAAACAGAGGGAAAGGAAAGGAGAGACCCTGCCCGGAGGAAGCCCCGGTGGTCAGGGAAGCCGTCCGACTGAAGAAGCAGTCCTTCCGGGTTATGTTATCCGGGAGGACTCCTGAAACAGTTGCAGGGTACCAAAGGACTAGAAGGGCGGCAGCCTCTGCCGTGTCAGAGGCAAAGCAGCGGGTGTGGGAGATGTTCGGAGAAGCTATGGAGAAGGACTTTCGGTGGGCACCAAGGTGCTTCTGGAAAACCATCCGGCACCTCAGGAAGGGGAAGCGGGGAATCATCTAAGCTGTGTACAGTTAGGGTGGGACCCTGCTGACTTCGACTGAGAAGGTTATCGGGCGGTGGAGGGAGCACTTTGAGGAACTCCTGAATCCGACTGACTCCTCTATGGTAGACGCAGAGCTGGAAGCTGATGGGGGATCATCGTCAATTTCCCTGATGGAAGTCACTGAGGTAGTCAAACAACTCCACAGTGGCAAAGCCGCAGGGGTTGATGAAATCCGTCCAGAAATGCTGAAGGCTTTGGGTGTTGAGGGACTGTGTTGGTTGACACGCCTCGTCAACATTGCGTGGAAGTCTGGGACAGTGCCTAGGGGGTGGCAGACCGGGGTGGTGGTTCCCTTATTCAAAAAGGGGGACCAGAGAGTGTGTGCCAACTACAGGGGTATCACACTTTTCAGCCTCCCTGGTAAAGTCTACTCTAAGGTGCTGGAAAGGAGGGTTCGGTCGATAGTCAAACCTCTGATTGAAGAGGAACAATGCAGATGCCGTCCTTGTTGTGGGACAACGGACCAACTCTTCACTCTCGCAAGTATCCTGGAGGGGGCCTCGGAGTACGCCCATCCGGTCTACATGTGTTTTGTGGATCTGGAGAAGGCGTATGACCGGGTCCCCCGGGTGATACTGTGGAAGGTGCTGCGGGAGTATGGGGTGAGGGGGTCACTTCTGAGGGCCATCAAATCCCTGTACGCCCAAAGCGAGAGTTGTGTCCAGATCATACCTGTCAACATTGGAATGATGATTGATGAGTTGTGTGGCTTTTGTTTCCCCCGACGAGGAATTCCTTGCGATGTCAGAGTCGGGAACATGTCCGCTACACTGCGACTGAAATCATCGCAGAAGCTGAAGGCTACATTATTTTTAGCACAAAGCATCGACATCTTTCCCTCAGCTTTGGTCACTTGGTCTGCCTCCGAAACAGTTCTTGTCACAAATGAAGTCATTGACAGTGTATGTGTTTGTGCGTGCTCGGGCTTGTGCTTGGACGATTTTTCTTGCTATCGATGCTAACATCTGAATGGCACACTTCACAAAAAGCACGAGTTTGCCCGACTCTACTTTTAATAAATAAGGGAAGGTCTCCTCTCATTTGTCTAGTTACTTGCATAAAGTTTTTACTTGTTTGGCAGGCACATCTATCTCCCGTTCACTGAGACTCATCCATATGTTTTCGTCTTCACCTTCTGTGTTATTCTAATATATTCTAATAAACTTTTACACTCTAGTTATTGTTCCTGTTTTCTTCTTCTGTGTGTTTACTGGCTGATAATGTTTTTCAGCTAAAGTTAAACATAATACTGCCACCTGCTCTATCGGAGGCCACTTTACACTTTTTTTAATTAGGCCTATTTTCTTTTTTTGAAAGGTTAAAAATACGGGATAATTACGGGAAAATATTTAAACGGGATACAAGTAAAAATACGGGACAGGTATGGTCCGGATACTCTTCAGTAAGTCGGACTCGTTCCCAGTGAATGTTGGCCTCCGCCAGGGCTGCGCTTTATCACCAATCCTGTTTGTGATTTTCATGGACAGGTAGTTGTGGAGGAGAGGGGTTGCATTTCGGTGGCCTGAGGATCTCATCGCTGCTATTTGCAAATGATGAGGTCCTGATGGAGTCATCGGTCTGTGACCTTCAGCAGTCACTGGATCGGTTCACAGCAGAGTGTGAAGCGGTTGGGATGAGGATCAGCACCTCAAAATCTGAGGCCATGGCTCTCAGCAGGAAACCGGTGGATTGCCTACTCCGGGTAGGGAATGAGCCCTTACCCCAAGAAGGAGTTCAATTACCTCGGGGTCTTGTTCGCGAGTGAGGGGACGATGGAGCGCGAGATTAGCCGGAGAATCGGAGCAGCGGGGGCGGTACTGCAGTCGCTTTACCGCACCGTTGTGACGAAAAGAGAGCTGAGCCAGAAGGCAAAGCTCTCGATCTACCGGTCTATCTTCGTTCCTACCCTCACCTATGGTCATGAAGGCTGGGTCATGACCGAAAGAACGAGATCACGGGTACAAGCGGCCGAAATGGGTTTTCTCAGACGGGTAGCTGGCGTCTCCCTTAGAGATAGGGTGAGAAGCTCAGCCATCCGTGAGAGACTCGGAGTAGAGCCGCTGCTCCTTTGCGTTGAAAGGAGCCAGTTGAGGTGGTTCGGGCATCTAGTAAGGATGTCGCCTGGGCGCCTGGGCACACACACACGCACACACACACACACACACGCACACACACACCCACACACACACACACACACACACACACACACACACACACACACACACACACACACACACACACACACACACACACACACACACACCTGACATCTTAATTAGTTATTAACTGCAGGAAAATATGAAATCCATGTTGACAAGGCACAGAGAGAAGAAACTAAACACATTATTATAGCTGAAGATGGACGTGGCAATTAGATGTCTTTTCCCGCGCTCATGTGTCTATCCACACCTTCCAGACTAAACAATGTATCATATCTTCTACAAAAAAAATATGTATATCATATACACACACCCCCTATATATAGCTTTTATTTGTGCCTTGCTCTCATTTTACTCTGTAAGCACAATGAGTGACCGATTAAGTGATTATCAGAGAGGTTCTTGACCACAGTTTTGAACCAGATGGAGGATGTCTCAGAAATGGAAGACAACATCGATTATGATTTCAATCAAGACTTTTATAAGACTGACCAGTCAACAGATGGCGATGAAGAAGTCCCTGAGGAAGAGGCCCCTGGGGAAGAGACACCTGAAGAACTGACACCTGAGATGACATTCCAGTCCAAGGGTGGCAACTGGCTCTGGTATTCATCCTCCCAGGACAGAGGAGGCAGAGTGAGAGTGGAAAACATTGTTACTTCCTGATGGAATAAATAAAAAGCAAAAATCCATCTACATTTTAATGCCAATATATTCAGTGTACCTCAGCTGTAAGTTAAATCACATCCAAAAGAAAATGCTTTGGACAAAAGAAACAAAACAGAGCAAAGTTTATATACTGTATTTCTGCTGTTCCTTTACTGCTTGATTAAATCAAATACCCACAAATATTAATTTACTCTACAGATTCCAACAGTGGTAAAAAAAAAGAAGTAAAAAATGAACTAAGCAGATCAACACTTGATCAAAGACTTGCACTTGATTTTAACTGTAATATATTTCATTTTAAAGAAATCAAAGGAGTTCAACTCATTACAGCAACAAGTGAATTACGTTTTCTTTGTTTATTTTTCTTTTCTCATCTCAACAACAAAGACAAATGTGAGGTCAAGTCTCCAAATGGTAACAATACAGAAACGAAATGAAAAAATGAAAAGTGAGAGCTTTTTATCTTACACCATATTGTTGGAGGAAAATCTTTCATGCAGTTCCACCTAAAGCAGGTGTCGGCAACCTTCACTATCTAAAGAGCCATTTTTCCGCTTCTTCCACTAAAAAGATTTGTCTGGAGCCACAAAACATATTTGATAACTGTTGGAAAATAACACAGCTTATAGCTTTATATATAGTTATACTATATTTGTTGCATTTATGAAATTACAGAATGACAATAAAAGAAACTGTTGAGATCTTATTGCTATTTTCATCTGTTTTAACAAAGCAAAACAGCAAACTCTTGTGAAGAGGAGGAAAACATACAGTGGCATGTTTAGACAGACTTTGAAAGACATTAACAGAACTATGCAGTCTATTTCAGTGCTGTCCATATGTGTTGAATCAAATCAAATGAATATAATATAAAAAGCAGCCTATTAGCTTAAAAAGAGTAAACATAAACAGGTCATTATGTCTACGTGGTGGTGGTGATGGCTTCATAGACGAAGACTCATCTCTAATTTTTTCACGCATCTCCAGCTCGGTACTTTTCAGCAAATGCTGCGTGTTTGTTCTTGAAATGTCTTTCAACATCACATTTTCTGTTGTTTGACCATTTCTCACCACATATGGAGCACGCAGGTAAACCAGCATCGTTGGCAGTAAAAGCAAACGTATCTGTCCACGCACAATTTATTTTAATCTATTTTGCTCCGAGACTTTTCTTCTTTTGGTTTTATCCATGGCATACAGAGTTAGGTGGGGGTCTGCAACTCAAGAGGAGCCCCCTGCAGGGGAAGGTGCCGCGCCCGTAGACGCAGTAGAATGTGACGCATTCTTTAGTGAACAAAATGTTTAAAAATATATTTTATTTCAGCGTCACAATATCACCTGGAACTCCAAGATAAGAGGAGTTCCCTTTGAAGGATCGTCCACTGTGCAACAACACATACATGTTCCATGTTTGTTTTGTCAAAGCTACAGGGAGCCACTACAGAGAGGTTAAAGAGCCGCATGTGGCTCCTGAGCCACAGGTTGCCGACCCCTGACCTAAAGGGTTATTTGAAGTCCGACACCAAGACACATACATGTGTGTGCTAATGTCACAGTCTAAATTCCACTGCTACAGTAAACCAGGTTTGTGAACAGAAATGTGATATCATGTACAATAACCTAAAGGTTTGGACAACCACTGAAGACTGTAAAGTTTCCAGTTGTACAGGCTTTAGTTTTAATTATTAAAGGTAAAACCTGCATAACACAATATAGATACACACACACACATTGACATTGTGAAAAAGATGTTTAATATATACATGATGAACATCAGTAACCAATTTCAAATGCAATATACCATAGATTCTGTCTGAAGGCTCAGGCCACAGGATGTACACTCTCAGAGAACCTATGTTCTCCCACTGCACTCCATCAGATCACATCGGGACACAATGTGGAGTCTGCACCATTTACTACGGTGGCCGACAATGAAATGATCCAAATTCAGTAACTAAATCATGCACAAATACGACATTTAAACTCGAGTGAAATGTTTGACTTTAAGACTAACATCTTCTAGAAATGTTGCCAAACATGGAATGTTGTTGTTACAAGAGACACAGAAACATCCATTATGTCCTGCTAGTTCTATTCCACAGTATGGGCAATACATAACCAGGGGAAGAGCAATAATGTTAATGTTAAGTGTGATTAAAAATGTATCCTAAGCATACCAATGTTTGTGATATAGACCTGCTTCACTACAGACATTTAGACTTGTCATGGCACACAGGTGCTTCTTGCAGAGCATTCTGTATTTGCAGTACTTTTTGTTGGTCTAGATGTTTCTTCATTTGCATGTGTTTTTGCATGTTTGTGTTTTTTAGTTTGCATAATTTTTTTGAAGCTGCATTTCACCTAATAATGTTTTGGGTCGTTGTAACGCATTTGCCTTTGTCGACCACCGTAATTTACCATTTAGGAAAAGATCGTGGTTCAGGTTAAAATAAGTACATTTATTACGTAACGTACATGACGTTGGTTAATTTGCATATGTAACTTAAAATAAGTCAATATTCAGTTTTGGCTTCACATGGGACACAAACAGTGATCTCCTGGGTGAAGGTCCTGTGTTCTTATGACGCATCCATCCACACCGACCGCCTCCCTGCGTGGACATAGTAAAAGTGGGCAGTTTCTCCGACCGTCTAATATTGCCGCGGATGGGTTTATATTGGAGTCTCATACAGACAATTAAGGGTGCCTTAAGGATTGTGGTGGGTGATGATACACTTCCACGAGGCCCTGAAGTTTAGTGGAGATCAAACAGGACATAAATGACATCCTCTCAACTTGTATTCTGCACGTTCTTTCTTGAGAAGGAATTCAAGATGCACAGTTTTTTAAAGTGTGACAATTACACCAAGACATTGCATGGTTTGAATCTACATTCTTGGCGATCTGTAAGTAGTTTGCACATTATATTCCCGTTCACATATTTGTGAACAGACCACCAGGGTATGACTTTAACAACAGTGTTTAAAAAATATACCACTAAAACTGTGAATTTTATCAGTCACCTGCCTAAGTTAGCTCTAGCAAGCAAGCTTGCTTCTACTTGCTTGTACATTGTTGTAAATGAAAATCATGATCTAAACCAGAAATAATAATGGCAAACTGTACAGTATTCCTGTATAAATGCCCCCGGGCAAACGCACACACACACACACACACACACACACACACACACACACACACACACACACACACACACACACACACACACACACACACACACACACACACACACACACACACACACACACACACAAGAGGGGAATGTCTTGGTGTTTTGGGTTTAGGCCATACCTGTCAACATTGGAATTTCAAAATAAGGGAAATTGTTTGCCGGACTCCGCCCATATTTTAATAGCTCTCAGCCACCAATGTAAACGTAAACACATAAGGGACGGGTATATACATTCAGAAAATACATGTTTATTTAAAGTATGTATTGCTTGTTTTATTTATTAGTTATTATCATCAATTTATTTGATGATTGATGAGTTGTGTGGCTTTTGTTTTCCCCGACGAGGACTTCCTTGCGATGGCAGAGTTGGGAAACATGTCCGCTACACTGCGACTGAAATCATCGCAGAAGCTGAAGGCTACATTATTTTTGCCGCAAAGCATCAACATCTTTACCTCAGCTTTGGTCACTTGGTCTGCCTCCGACACAGTTCTTGTCACACATGAAGTCATTGACAGAGTATGTTTTGTGCCTCTTGTGCTTGTGCTTGGATGATTTTTCTTGCTGGTGAACATCGCTTATTCTGCCGTGTGCAATGCTAACATCTGAATGGCACACTTTACAAAAAGCACGAGTTTGCCCAACTCTACTTTTAATAAATAAGGGAAGGTCTCCTCTCATTTGTCTAGTTACTTACATAAAGTTTGAACTTGTTTGGCAGGTACAACTGCGTCTCCATCTATCTCCCGTTCACTGTGACTCTCATCCATATGTTCTCGTCTTCTTCTGTGTTATTGTTCCTGTTTTCTTCTTCTGTGTGTTTACTGGCGGATAGCGTTTTTCAGCCAAAGTTAAACATAATACTGCCACCTGCTCTATCGGAGGCCACTGTACACTTTTTTTAATTAGGCCTATTTTTTTTTTTTGAAAGGTTAAAAATACAGGATAATTACGGGAAAATATTTAAACGAGAGAAAAACGGGATAGAAGTAAAAATACGGGATAATCCTGGGAAAAACGGGAGGGTTGACAGGTGTGGTTTAGGCTCAGCTGTTGGTGCTGCGTGTTTCATTACTCATCTTGATAGATGGGTTTCCAGTCTTTCTCAAAGACATCGCAAACCACAGGAAAATTAAGAAACCTGAGTGACAAGAGAGAGCACAGGAGTACAGAATCATGCAACACATGCAGATACCACTGAGGAACAATCTGAATTTGTCATGTCATGTTTGTCAATATACAAATAGTCAGGCCAATATCCATTACACATCAAATATTATTATATCTGTATTTGAATGATCTTGTCAGTTTTCAATAGGATTGGATGAAAACAGAGACTGACAATTTATTGTGAAGTCATCCATGTTGTGTTTCCATTACACATTGACAGTGGGAGTTTCCCAGGTTGCCCTGTATGGTCTGGCGTGGACAACACATTACAGTCCCTGCTCTTAACCTTAACATAAACATGTGAATCAGCTATGTTTAGCTTTCTGTATTCATGAAAGTAACACACTATTGTACCCCATCCTGAATGTACCAACCACGAGTGTCATTGAAATATGTCATATTAACAGTAACATCTGCACACAGAGCTGAGCATGTGGAAGCAGGCTGTGCTGACCTTGCAGTGAGTTGAGGATGCAGAAGAGGTAGAGGACAGGAGTGGTCAGGTAGCCAAAGGAGAAGAAGATCAGGCCCCAGGTAACGCCCAGCAGAGTGGTGACTCCCAGCAGGCTGCAGATGTCCTTCTTGGCTCTGTTAGAGTCACTCTGCCCAAACTGACAAGCAAAATATAGAGTCAGAGAAAATAAGAAATAACCAAGTGGAGACCTTGCAAAGTATGTCGTCTGGAGGGAATATCAAAAATGCTTTTGAGAACAGTACACAAATATAGAAAACATGTTCATGTTATGTCATGAGTGCTTTCTATGAGAGACAGTAGCTTCTACAGACTGTATGTGCAGGGGAGACAACTATGATTAGAAATAGTGATAAACAAATGTACCAGAATGAAAGGTCATCATATTAGCAAACAGAGATTAGACAATAATTGCTTATTATTCAAAAGGGAAATGTAACCTTTAAATATCAGATACAGATAAAGAATGAGGCAGGTGATATTCTCTTTATTATCAACAGATCCCATGAAAAGACCAAAACAAACGTGGTGTCAGGAGGTTTATCAGAACTTCCCTTCCCTGTCTGTGGCACTCAGACCCAAGCCCATTGGTTCATACCGAAGGTCTCAAATATATAGTTTGATTTTAAGACAAGACCCAGAATATTCCTGCAGCAGCTGGCCACTGTAGCTTTTAGCAAACATAACACACACAGGAGTAAGTAGTGCATTGTCAGGGACTATCTTCAGCCACATATTAATACACGTTCTGGTGAGTGTTTAGAGCAGAGGGTCAGTGTACGTGTGGTTGAGTCAAAAATAAACTGCAGCGTGTGTGTTCATGGGCGGCTCATTTATGTGTTTGAATAGATTTTGGATAAAAATGGAACTCTGTGGCACAGAGGAATACACAGACAGTGTTTGATTGTACAGTATCCATTGGTTGTTGGTTTTGCTTTAATGGGATATGGATAAGCAAAAAATATAAATAATATCATGAGACCTTTTCCTTTGAAGATCATTTTTAAAGACAAGGAGTGCAGATTGACACAAACCTCTTTGCTGTGACGGAGACTCAGAACGCGTCTGACTGTCACCCCTAACATGATCACATTAAAGACGAAGACCAAGCCAAACACTCCCACTGTAGTCACCATCTTCACTGTGGTATTGCCTATATAGCATCTACAAAAACAAAGAGAAAGTACAATAAGGGTTTGATCTCATACACTGAAAAATTGAATATGAATTCTGTAATAAAAATGCCAATTCAGGCGCTCCATGTATTTTAAAGTGTCCCTCGGGACTCAGTGTCTCAACTCAAGGTTTTTGGTTCAGGAAATAGAATCAATACATCCCAGCTATTCAATCATGTGTAATAGCAGCTGTCACTGTAAAGGGGGTTTGTGCACCATTTCCAAATACATTCAAATACACAGAAACGCTAATGCACATGCAATACACTTAATACATATAAGTGAATTATTAGTTTAGATTGTACATGCTTGCAAATATGTTCCAGCTTCTCCCTTACATTTCCGTGCCGTTAGGGTTAGAAGAGTCCAGAGGGACACGACCGTACGAGCTTCTGTCGATGATGACCACCAGCAACACAATGACTGCAGGCGTTCCTGAAACCCAAGGGTTAAACAAGAGGTCAATCCTTTCACTTAAGGGCAGTGGTGGGAAGTAACTAAGTACATTTACTGAGATACTGTACTTAAGTACAGTCTTTGTGCACTTTACTTGAGTATTTACATCTTGAGCTACTTTATAGCTCTACTCCACCACATTTACTTTTCACTGCACTGCATGTATTTGTTACTTTAGTTGCTTTGCAGACTCAGATTCATATTACAAAATATAATCAACGAATAATTTATGATGTATTGGATGAAGAACAGACTGTATTGATCCCGTGGTAAAATTCACAAGCTGGCAGCAAAAACTAAACCCCACATGTATCAGCTGCAACCTGTGTCAATAATTAGAATCCAATAATCCAATATATATATATATTATTATTCTGAAATGAGCCGTGGTACAGAATGAGTACTTTTACTTTTGGTACTTTAAGTACAATTTTGATGCTATTACCTTTGTAGTAACATTTTAAAGGCAGGACTTATACACTGTACTATTGCTACTTCTACTTAAGTGAAAAATCTGAAGAGAGTTTGTTGACTTGTAGGAGCCTGGCCTTGGCGACTCACCCCATCCCACCACGCTGAGTTTGATCAAGTATCTCCTGATATAAATGTTGAAGACTTTGACTAAGAGAAGGTAGAGGTGGAACCCCTCCAGGGCCATCCAGCTGAAGGTGGCCAGCAGGAAGTAGTGAAGAGCAAGGGCCATGTAAAGGCAAAGGCCAGTGGAGGACAGTCCTGCCACCGTTTGGCTGGGGAGGAAGTGCAGGTTGAGGAGGAACAGGGCGAGGGCGAGGTTGATGTGGACCTTCATAGAGACATCTGCCCTGACTTTTCTGGAGGAGAATTGATCTGTGGTAAGTGTTCAATTATTTGCAGATTTCATGGTTATATAATGATGGCGCTAAAATTATGTCATGTAAAGTGGAGGCAGAAATGAAGAATTGATGACATTTACTGTCAGAAGGAGAGAATTTGAGAATAAAGGAGGAAGAAGAGCACATTGCATTTTGAAGTAATGGAAAGAAGGAAAGTGACAAATAAAGCAACAAATGGACAGAGGCGTTAAGCAAGTGCAGCAAGAAATAGTGAAACAACTACTACTAGGTCGTCCTCAGACGGGCCCTCCATCGGTGCTTCCAGTCATCCTGATCCTCCATGCATCTGGCTAGCTCGCCAGTATTTTTTGCTCCCGCATCTTTCCTGAGTACATCCACGTATGTTATTGCGGGACGCCCTCGTGATCGGTGCCCGTGTGTTGGCTCCCACAGCACAAGTTTGCTGGCTGGCAGCTCTTGGTGTCTCTGGCAGTGACCTGCCAGCCTCATTCTCCTGACCGCTCTCGCCCACCCTTAGCGCCCCCCCATACAAGTGCGTGTTGGTGACATACTCATCCTTGTTGATGCCAAGTACCACATCTCGTGTAGCACCCATCTAGGGATTTCTGCAGGGTGGGCTTCAGGGTCCAGCATTCACTGCCATACAGGAGAACAGACTCCACTGTTGCATGGAAGAAGCTGAGTTTCATTTGTCGGGGAGGTAGGAGTTCCACACACAGGTCATGCCGTTCAGAGCCCTCTATGCAAGCGCCTTCCTCACTTTAAGGTCTTGCTCGGACGAGTTGACCCATGAGCCCAGGTATTTGAAATCATTGACTTCCTTTAGAGCAGTGCCTCCTGTTGTTTTTAGAGGTGGATGGTCCGGGGGGATGTTATATGTTATGAACTCAGTTTTCTTGGCATTTAGCTGAAGGCCAACCTTGGCGCACTCTGTCTCTACTCTGCCCAGGAGTTCCTGTGCTTGCTCTACACGGTCAGAGAGCAGACTGATGTCATCCGCATAGTCCAGGTCCGTTAGGACTAGAGCGGGGTGTCGTCTCGACCTCCTAGGTGTTATTGTGAGGCCAAGTTCTAGCTCCCGTCCACTGATGGCCTTCCTGAGCGAATAATTTAGGACTATGATGAAGAGGAAGGGGGCAGTGTCCTGTGGCTGGGGTGTCCCCTTGCAACACCCCAGCCAGGATGTTAAACTCTTCACTGTTGCCTCCATTCCTCTCCATCACTGGAACACACATACTGGTCACCTCCACGTGAACAAACAAGGGAGGAAGAAGAGCTGAAGAAGTGAAGGAAGAAAGACAGAAGGAGGCTGATGAAGATATGTGAGGAAGGTCAGGAGGGATGAAATTAAATGACCTATAAGTGATGAAGAGCAGAACAGTGATGACCAGGGCAAAGAGAGAAAGACTACAGCCAATCAGAGTGATGTATGTGAGAATCTTCAGGTGTGTAGTTGAGAGGGCCGGAGACGACACCTGGAGACAAAGCACAAAGTCTGTGTTTTACAGGGAAGTTTGTCTTTTTACTTTATTACATTTATTTGACAGAGCAGATTAGGATTACACATTTAACTATGATAATCTTATAAATTAGGATACATAGTTACAAATTAAACTAGTCAAATGCATATAATGTAGTTTAAATAAGCTCTATTCTCACCAGCTTCAGTATTAAATACCTTGTGTTGATTTATCAGTATGTTATGTAATAACGATAAAACATCCTTGTGTTTAATGCCCACTTCTATTTGTGATAATACTTCAATTTACCAGGACACTGTGCTGATAATACTTCATACGTCATTGCACTTTTTATCTAAAGTCACAGTGTGCAGAATTGGATATTTTAAACTTGTGTGCCACATCCTGTCGTGGCTGGTAATGACACTCCAGCAGGCTGAAATGCAAGATCTCATGCAATCCGGCTATCCACTATATTTATTTGATGACGAAGGCCAAGCCTACCATGAGCACGCCGAAGTATGTGAGGTGGTCACAGGAGCAGGTGATGTGGCTCTGACCACGTTCCCACATGCTTAGGCAGCCATGATTGCTAAAGTCTGGTAGGTTAATCAAACAGACAGAAAGAACATTATCCATAATATCCATTATATAAATGATCTTGACACTTTTGAATTACATCAACTCACTTTGCTGGTCGTGTGTGAAACCACACTGAAGCCAACAAGTCGTTGTTCTTTATACTCACCCTTTGTTGAAAAGTTAAAGAATACACAGCTGGGCACCTGGTTCTCCTGTGACACGACAATACAACATGTTTACAATATTGTACAAACTGTATGTGTGGATGTTTGTTCAACTCTACAACATTACAAAGGTTAAGGTTAAAGTAAATGATTTGTGGAATGAAGCTGTATTTACGTTTACAGAAAGAGCGACTGTGATGTTGACACGCTCCTGTAGTCCTGAGATCTTCTTTCCCCGCACACTCAGGCCAACCAGTCTGCTCTCATATAACTCATCCGAGGCTCCCCATAGGGTCTACAGTACAACATACAGGCAGTCAATTAGTTTGACACATTAAGCAAGAGAATTAGTGTGTAACACTTGATCACTCCTGAAGTACCTGTATTGTGTTTAAAGGAACAAGTCCCCCTGTGATCCTCTTCACTGCTTCATATTATCAGTCTGTCAGTATTGCTGTACACACTTTCCTTCATAGAAACGTTTACAACTAATTATGTTTTGCATGTTACCGCAGGATGCAATCACGAATAGCAAAAGAGCAACTTCTTCTACTCCAGAATAAACTTTTGGTTATTGCATGATTTGCAGTACGATTGCATTTGAGGATATTGTATTTTGTCAGAAATTGACATCTCTTCCTCTTTGTGAAGGATTTCTGCCTGTGCTTGTTGAACAGTTGTACAACATAGTGACGTGAGAGACCTTTTTGACAGTGAGGAAGTAAAAGAAAAACACACAACAACAGTGCATGGGTAAGATAACTACAATAGTGTTTCTAATTACATTCAACAGCAGCTCTAGGTGTCCTCTAATACCATATTATCTACATTTGATAACATAGAAAACAAATGTTGTTGTTTGAGTAGCTCTAATTGTATCACATAGTGCTAAGCTTTAGTACATGAATGAAATAAAACAATGCTGGTCATATCATCAGCATGTTCTAAAGAATGAACCTGTGCCCTATGCGTCTCACTTCACGTGACAGTTTGTCCTCCTGTGGTTAAAAGGTGTAGCTGGTGGCCAGTTGGAGAAGAAACTATGTGGCTATTCCAACATCGATGAGCTTGAACATATTAAGTCATTTAGTTTGGGAAATGAGCTCTGTCCTGCTATAATGCAGATTTGCAACTTTCCACAGAGTAACTCTTTTTATCAACTGAGCCAAAACCTTGTTCACTCTTCTGAGGCGCACCCAGTCCACTTCCTGAATCATGCAGCCGGTAGAGAGGAGCTCATACTGCTCACAAAGTCAATGTAATAGGGTGGATTTGTTTCCTTAACCAAAGAAATAAAGCGAAGCATTGCATGAATTTTAAGTACATTTTAAGTTGATGTATTTCCAAAAATGTCAACATAAAAACGTTTATGTTACTGTATTGAGTAACTAGACCACGCTGGTTTCAGACGGCCTCTGCTCGCTGAAATAACACCGTGACACCACTAACATGTTACTGACACATGAAAACAAGGACATGTTCCCTGTGTTCCCCTGGTTACTGATTACTCTCTGTAAATGAATGGGTGTAATGCAAGAAATAGTTCCCAAAACAAGATTTGAAATTAGGTAGCAGTTATATAAAATATATACAATTTGTTGTGATTTTCTTTTTTATAATCTGAGTTTTATATTAAAATATATTTAGCCATTATAAATATTTGTTATTATAACATTTGACTCTCTAGCTGGAGTGAGGATACAGCGTGTTATCTTACACAAGAGACCGGGCCGCTTCCAAATAGATCCTTGTTCAACCATTTATCTAAATCTTATGATGAGCATGAAAACAACAGTGAACATGTGAAATGTCCTGTAACATCCAACTGTACTGCAATACTGCAGGCACCCACAACTATGACACAAACCGCAGGTCAAAGCTGAACCAGGGAGCAGTGTGGAAGGTATTATGGACAATTTGGGCTGCTGGGTTTCAACATATATGGTTTCACTCGCACCGTTTGTCTGTTTTATTATTCAAAAACAAATAAAAAAGCATAAACATAATTATATGGTTTAGGGAAATGGGTTAAACTGGGAGTTTGCAATCGGATTGCTTGAATTGTGTTGCCCTGTGTACTACACGGCATTCTATGAACCAATAGCCAATACAAAAGAGTGGTTCTTTAAGTGTACAATGTAAACACAATGTAAGATGAGTATATAGTCTTTTGGACTTTAGATCTTCAGATTGTTTTCTACAAAATTGTAGATGAACGTGTCGTCTCTGACCCAGTTTGCTTCAGGCCAGGTCAGCATGCAGAATATGACCGTGTTGTTTGATCCAGCATCCAACTCTCTCGGCAGTCGAACACTCACTTTGCTGTTGGGGACAGCCTTGTCTGACCGTGCCTACATCAGGCACAGAGCAAAACACAGAAACATTCCAAGTAAATACCTGTAACAGAATAAAGCAACTTTCACAGATACATTTGTACCTTATTATTGTACCTGTTAACAGAATAGTCGACTATCAAAACCACGATGAAAGGAGGGTTCAATTACGACTGGACAGGAGTTGGTGATTGGAGCAGTGGAGGGACATAGCTAACTGAGACGGTTTGATTACTTTTATTGTTTTTGTCGAGTTTGAATTGAATGACTTTACGATGGGGAGTTTTTTACTTTTTGGGAGTAGTCGACTCAAATGCAGTAGTCGTGAATACCTTATCACCAGCAGGGAAGGAATTGTAATTTTCAAAACAGGCTGACTCAACACTGACTCAACACAGTAAGCTGTTGCACGGTTACGTGCTTATAGTCACTTCTGACAATAAGCACGCCTGAGGTGAAACATTCATCTTGATTGGGACTCCCTACCAATCTGGGGTAATGTCCTGCAGCTGACCAGAGAATGAAGCAGAGAAGATATTTATCGTTTGGGGGATCTAGTAACTATCATTAAAAAAGCCCACAGCATAATATAATGTCATCCTTTTGGATGAGTAGTCTTATTCTCTTACCAACTGCAACAATGTTCAATAGGCCTTGGTAATGATAAGTCATTGTTGAAAAACTAATAGCCATATTAGTGATTATAAATGAAAACATACTTCAGAGAAACTCAACACCATGAAAAACATAATAATTAAGGAAGACTTCTTGTAAGTAGCATTGTCTGCATGCAGAATAGATAAACATATAAATGCATGGATGTGTTGCAAAGCGACTTTATATTAAACAAGACTATGAGCCGATACAACCCGGTAGCAGCTCATTGAGATGGTACTGAGGCACGGCAGAGCATTGAGCTAAATGCTAATGTTGGAATGCAAATACAGTATACTCACAATGTCAATGCTACCATGCGGATGTAAGGCAGGTATTATGTTTACCATGCTCATGACTTTAGCTGTGCATGTTAGCATGCTAACATTTGCCAGTAAGTACTTATGGTGGTGGTAGGGCTAGAGGAAAAGTCAGGGTAACAGCAAGGTCATACATTATCTGGGAACCATGAATGTCTGTGACCAATATTACAGCAATCGTGAAACTAGTCGTTAAGTCAAAAATGTCAACCTGATGGTGGTGCTTGAGAAAAGGTCAAGGGATCAGCTGGGGACTATGTCTGCAACCCATCCAGTAGTTTTCAAGATATTTCATTCAGTCTGGATATTGCTGACATGCCATTCCAAGGCTATGCTACTAGCATTCTTACCTCATTCTCATTAGCATGTATTTCAAGGCCTGTGAAGGGGCCTCTGGGTTTGTGCAGGACAGCCACCAAATGACTGACAGACAGGGATGTCGTCTCATTCACCTCTGTTTCCTCCAGAACCTGTTCCAGGGTCGCCAAGGCTCTTGTGAAAATGAAAGGACAAACAAGCTTAAACATTCTGTACGACTGTACACCTTAACCTTAACTTACTGCTCCCATGTACTTATGAATCATTGTTTTATTACTCATAACCATACACAGGTGCTCACACAAACCCCAACAAATATAGTATGTATTCTTTTAAATGAAATTAAAATGTTTACTCGATATGGCCACCATCGTTTCCATTTTCCAAAACGTTGTTTACTTCTTCCATACACGATCTGGTGTTTGAAAGCCCTGCACAGCAAATAAATGATTTATTGATATTCAAGATATACAAAAATAGTATATTTCCAAAAGAAAAAACATTTCTCACCTCCTTTTCTACCCATTTTGCTTGAAACATGTTTTTTAGACTGCCTTAAAACTGCATTTTGACATATGTGGCAGGTGATGTTATAAAAAACCAAAGACAGGACCAGCCAACAGAGGAGCGACCACTTCATTCTGTGAAGTAAAGAGGATTCATTTAGAAAAAAACCTGTCTGTACTTTACTAACAGACATTGGTCATGTGGCAAATACATAGACATTAAATCTAACCTCTATGATATCACATATTTAAGACTTATACCCAGACAGAGAGCACACATATTACTTAGGCCTAATATCAGCATTAGTACACAAAGCCTACCTTTTAATGTTGCTGAGTCCGTGTAGAAATAGTTTTGTCTGAAGACTATACAGAGTACAGCTGATATAACAACAGGACAAAAGCAAGTGAGAAAAGTGAGGGAAGTGAAAAAAAAAATGTTAATAATATTCTAAAATAAAAAGAGGAAGCAGGAAAAAACACACCTAGTCACTTGCCTGTGTCGCCACCGAATATGGGCTCAGAAGATTGTACTCAACATGCACTCTGTATACACATTAAGCACTACACTGTAAACCCAAATGTTCAAAATAATTAAAAAGATTAAGTAGTGTAAACTTACATTTTTTTAGTTACTGTATTTTCTTAGTTTTTGAGTTAATTTAACTTATAATTTTTGATTAATTTGAAATATTTTGGAGATTAAGTAAGCACCACTTAAAAGTATAAATGTAACTGTACTTATTTCTATTATTCTTTAGTGCATGCGTCTGACGTCAGGAACAGCCTGTGGTGCCTGTGCTGAGGGTGTGGTAATGCCAGCTTCGGTATTTAGGGAAGGCCACAATTGCCAGCAGGTTACTGGCAAGACAAGCAATACTGAGACCACATGTACACACACACACACACACACGCACACACACACGCACACACACACACACACACACACACACACACACACACACACACACACACACACACACACTTAACAACTGTTTTACACATGTACAATTTATGGTCAATTTACCACATAACTCCATGAGATTTTCAAGTGGCTGACATTCATTTTTCATAACGCTATGAAAATAAATATACCGTATATCCAAATATAACAGTTTGAATGTAAAAGTAGATCTGGTGATCCGGAAAACCCGGAAAGAAAATCCAGTGAATTGCATCTACTTTGTCGATATTTGAGTAATATTTAGAAGATTCTGCAGTCTGCATTTGAAAACAAAGTTTAACTATGGCTTCCTTATGTTAGCCTCAACAAAATAGATTTTAAATTGAAAGAAATCATAAAATTGAGTAAAAAAAAAATGTAATTCAACTCTCTGATATTTGTAGACACCATTAGTGTCACTCATTCATTTATCCAGGATAAGGCTGATGAGCCAGAGCTCGCAGATGTTGCAGTCATCAGTGACAATGAGCAGTCCTGCTCACGACCAGCCTGTACATCTCTGCCGTCACTGATAATAACATGGTGGACCTGCTGATGCCTTCCTGGTAATGTTTGGACTGATCTATGCACCTCAGCTATCCTAAAGGACTCACCAACAGAAGATTTCTACTCACCATTGTCTTAAAATGGTCCAAACTGCACAATGTGCCTTTGTACTTGTTAATGTAATATTAATGTAACACTTTTACTTGACTGATGAGATCACGGGTACAAGCGGCCGAAATGGGTTTTCTCAGACGGGTGGCTGGCGTCTCCCTTAGAGATAGGGTGAGAAGCTCAGCCATCCGCGAGAGACTCGGAGTAGAGCCGCTGCTCCTTTACGTTGAAAGGAGCCAGTTGAGGTGGTTCGGGCATCTAGTAAGGATGCCACCTGGGGAGGTGTTCCAGGCACGTCCAGCTGGGAGGAGACCCCGGGGAAGACCCAGGACTCGGTGGAGAGATTATATCTCCTCACTGGCCTGGAACGCCTCAGGATCCCCCAGTCGGAGCTGGAGGATGTGGCCCGGAGAAGGGAAGATTGGGGTTCCTTACTGGAGCTGCTGCCCCCGCGACGCGACCCCGGATAAGAGGTAGACGATGGATGGATGACTGGTGAGTGATTAAAAACAACAACACGAGAGACTCATACATATTGAGTTTAGTCAACATAAAAGAGTGTGTTTGTGTACTTCTAATGATGTTGTTTTAGAAGCAGTGTATCCTGAACATATCAGCTGCACTTCACAACTACCACCACCAGAGGGCAGTAGAACATTAAAGGTGTAACAAGCTGTTCAAAGCTAAATGTGAGCGTTAAATCCTCCGGTTTGTATATGTTGGGTTTTTCCCTCAAACATGACAAGAATGTGTCCTCACAGGACAATAAGTCAATAATTGCAAACATGTATTACTATAATGGGAACATATTTGAATTGTGTCTCTCCTGATAGCTTGATCAACAAATTCCACATGAAACCCTGGATCTGTATTAGAATTCATGCACTTCTTACTTTCTCTCTCTCTATTTTAATATTTAATGGAGGGGGGGGGGGGGGGGGGGGGGGGGGGAGTATGAATTTGAACAAATTAGAAATTAAGAAATGAATTATCATCTTCTGAAATCATTGAAGAGTTTATTAAAACTCAATTCATTACTACAACATCATTAATTAATTTTCATTAATTATTTCATTGTAGATATTTAATTTTAAAATGCATTCTTTCAAAAGTCAGTTTCATTCTGGCATTTTCTCCCCTTATTAATACTACCGGATGTGTCATAGCACTAAGAAATATTTCTAGAAATGAGATTAAATTATAATTCTATAAAATAGTTGATCACTGTCTACGTTACAGTGTGTTTGGAATCAAATGCAGTGTGTCCCGGGTTAGAGTTTGTTGGTAGCTCTGAGGAAAAAAAAAATTGGTCTGACGGTGGCAGCAACAATAATACCATTTGGAAACGTTAGAGGGAAAAGTTAAGTTTCTGCTTTAATAACAAAAGTTATGACGCATAACATGAAGCAGTGCCTGACAGAAAAAAACATTAAATAAATAAAAAAGTGACATGAAATAAAAGCAGACTTTGGAAAAAGGGCACGTTAAATAAATATCTCTATTATGAAGTTCTTTGGAAATATTTTTTTTTAATAATGAGTTGAGTTTTTTGTTACATTATTTCACAAATTATTCTTTCACTTATATATTTTCCAAAATATAACTATTTATTTCCTAATTATTTCTTCATTTCACATTGAACAGTTTGGAGCTCCATAGCTGTCAGGCCCGTTCGACTTGAGGTGGGAGTGATGTGTTGGTGTTTTGAGCTGCTATTGTCATCATAAAAACCTGAAGCCACCTGTTTGATTCTAATATAGACAGAAATGTGTTTATGGAGCCACCTGCAGCCTTTGATGCTGTTCATACATTCTGTGTGTGTGTGTGTGTGTGTGTGTGTGTGTGTGTGTGTGTGTGTGTGTGTGTGTTACACATTATGCTTTATCCATCAGCAAGTTTACTGGCTGGGCATGCAGGTGGCCTTTCAGCCAGGTGGCCAGCTCGGCATTTCTCACAACCGCCACCAAAGCTTGTTGTAGGCTATTTACGGACCATTTTGCACATACTGTTTAAAAAAACGATTAAATGTATGTTCAAAATCTAAAATAACAATACTGTAAATTACACTGCAAGTTGATACATTCTATTACATCTAGTATAATTTCATTCTTGTGTGACCTTAATGTAAGATTTTCCTCATAGTGCCAGGCGGAAAAGTTGAGCTGCCAAAGAGGACGTACGGAGAGTTGTGGACGAGAACTTGTGGCCCAATGCAGAAGACAGGGTTGACTAGCACTGTTGTATTTATCTGAAGCTATAATATATGTATAGTGAATATATACATGTTTCTTTTGTGTTGCATTACTGAACTACCTTACAGTAGTTTATGCCTACTGAAGCATAGTCCGGGAAATATCTGTTAGATACATGTTGACAGTTTTTACTAACTGAGGAAAACAATTAAGTTTTAAAAAATATTATCAGGATGGGGTCTGTTAGCGAGGGATTTCTCCTTTTTTGGTTGGTTGATGCCGAGACTGTTGAGATCACTGGTGTGTTGGAAGGAGTTGACTGATGTTAGCCGCTGGGGTTTGATCCTACCTGAGACAAACCATCATACAAAGAGAGCAGTGAAGCAGAATGACTCACACAAAGCAGGTGCTGATCCTCATGACTAACTGGAAAACCCTGGGTGAGAAAACGTCCTCTTTATTTTTAAGTAAATGTTGCATTTTTAGTTGTCAGCTAAAGTGGCTACATGTTACACAATGGGGATTTCCAAGGAGTCGTACTCTTACTTTTGGCAAAATCTACTGCTCCCGTTTGCCTCCATCCCAAGTGGAATTGCTAGAAAATATCACTTTTTGTTTTCATTGGTGTAAACGTAAACGTGCGGGAACACTAGCTGAGAAACATTATCATGTATTACATGAACTGAGGCTCACATATTGAGAAGAGCTTAAGGAAGGCTTACCAGTGACCTTTGTGTGTGTTAAGTAGACTGCGCCATCTTTTCCCCTGTGTTGACCTCAGGCTACAAAGATCAATGAGCCTTTTAGACACACTTCACTGCAATACCAAGCAAGGGTAAGTGCATTAATGGTAAACTACTAAAAAATCCCTTCCACATGTTTCTCCTGGTATCCTGATGGCTTAAGGTTGCATGATCTCATAATATTTTGGGTTTAATAGTTATTTGTGATTGCTCAATGAATTAGAAATGCCAAAACATCACAGCGTCAGCAATCGCAAACAGCTAATTTATAGAAGTTTCTATTTTAAATAATATTAAGTAAAACTTGCCAAAGCAACATTTTTATCATTCCCTTTATGCATTTTACTTTTGTGCTCTATTTTAAAAAAATCACCAGGATTTATTTTTAAAGTGTTTGTTGACGTAATACTCGTTCCGGCCATTCATAAGTTATAAATATCATTATAAATGTTTCACCTGTTTTCACAGATGAAGATAAATAAATAAAGGAAATTAGAAAGATTATCCTGGCAAAAACTTTTTTTCACCTGTTCTTTAGTGATAAACTAAACATTTTTAGATCAGACTTAGAAAATGGATGACCATAATTATTTTTCTCACTTGCCTCGCAGGGCTTTTGTACATATATGCAGTTAATTGTGCAGTTACTTATTATTGCTTACAATCATGGCAAAGATTGTAACAGACTATAGAATATAGAATATATAAAGATAACGTGTCATCATTGTGTGTGGTGCTGTGTATTTGTGCATGTGTGTGTGTGTGCTTGAATGAAACTTACAGTAACAACATTGTCATATTGGTAAATTAATAGTTAGTTAATCACATCACACAATGGTGGCTTTAAATCTGTGTGTGTGTGTGTGTGTGTGTGTGTGTGTGTGTGTGTGTGTGTGTGTGTGTGTGTGTGTGTGTGTGTGTATGGCTCTAAAGCACAGTAGGGAGGGTCATATTTGCTAGCGTTCGCCTCGGGCTCTTTCTTCGTTCCCTCCCCACATCCACCTCCATCCGTCCGGTTGATTAGCATTGTCGTGGTCAGCTTCATCAAGTCAGCCATAGAAAGACAAGACAATACCGGAAATGATTTGCCTTCAAAATAAGAGAAACAACGTACTCACACCTGGGAGTAAACTTTAATCATTCAATTAAAAACAAAGACAGTGTCCCTTTTATAGAGAGAAAATACACGTTCTGTATTATTTTCCCCCTCTCTGCTTAGTCTTAATTTATTATTCAATCAGAGCCTTCAAAATGAGTCAGACTACCTACCTTTTATTTTGAAATTCCCGGCAGGGACTCCTCGTTACCGTACTGTCACGCTTGACGCTGATATCTCCACGTTAGGTACTGAAACCCCACGACAGCGGACCACTGTCCGTGCTGCTCCGGTAGGGAGACAACATAGCCACTGACTCAGGACTGACTGATAGCATTTAAGTATTGGCTTCCGAAAAGGTTTTCTCGGGGAAAAGGGAAAAACTGGATGTAGAGGGCAAAGAAACCGTTTAATATATTTTTTTATAAAGAGGTCGCGAGCTATAACAGCCGTGGTCGCTTACATCTACGGCACTGATTGAAGCTCGGAGTCGGTCAAGTGCGGTGAACTTTGGGTTTATCATTTTGTCGTTGTTTTATAGTTTGCAACTTTCTCAGGATACTTTGAACTGCTCTCCAATAGGCATTATCACGACAGGAGGTTATTAACCTACTGGTTTTGAACATGTTAGCTGTATATTACTTACTAAAAAACATGTCTGCGATAGACCCACTTTGCTGAGTAGGCATTGCTAGAGGCATTGTGGCTCTTTTGTAAAGTGCACTTTTAAGGTTACTAAAAAGGCAGAGATTTGATGTTAATTAAATGAGACGTGCGCTCTAGTGGGTCACTCCCGCTAGAGATAACAGAGCACAGTACGCAACGAAAGGTGAGACGGTCTGTTAACGCTGTAACACAACTTCAAGGAGAAAGCTGCATGGACTCATAGGTTCACATATGAGTGAAGACAACTCACCAACATGTATGGAGGGTCAGTTTGTAGTGCGGCTCTGACTGTAACATTAGAATGGAGCTCTTTTCTAGGATACACGTGCACTGTTGAAGACTGTCGTAGATTTCTTGCTAAAGAATAGTTTGTACACACTTTTCTTCAGAGTTTTTACTACTTTTACCAAAAACCCTGCAAGCAATAACTCGCCAAAGAAATCGTTCATTACACCGTCGGGATTAAACCACGACCATCTGCGATTGTTTTTCCTCGCGCCGGTACGATGGCCTCCAAATCGCTGAACATCTTCTTCTGGTTGCTCTGGAGACGGACCTTCCTCGCGGTGTGGCTGTGTGCGCTAGTGGCGCGTGGAGGAGCGGAGGATGACAGCGCCTTCAACTCAGAGGTAAATACACAGCAGCGTTATTAGTGAATAGACAGGCGAAATAATGCTCGTTGCTTAGCCTACTAACCACGATGGAACCATGAAGCTGCAGATGCTAGAGAGGACTTCATAATATTGACATAAACTATTTTAAGTCGGCACGCTTCCAAAAGGACCAAAAGTAATTTTCTTAGAGTAGTAATTTGTTGTTTGCTGAAATCAGATCATTTTAAATAACCACACACCTGTGCTTTTCAAATGTTATTAATCAGGTAAGCAATACAATGTAGCATATTTTCTAAATATAGGCTTATACTAGGCCTATATAGGCTACTATACAATATATTATAGCCTGGTTGAATAGTCACTTTTGTGTGCCTCATTTTAATCAACTAATATGAACATACCTGTGTAACAGCTTCATACATGACCTAGCCAATCATGAACTATGCAGGACCATCCATTGCACAACATCTGGTTTATGATACTATTTATAATTACATTGTTATTACAATGCCCTTACCACATTTTTATTTTCCCATGTGGGTCATCCACCACACTTGTTTGTTTTGAGAGACAATGTAATTGATAGGAGCTGACTTTATACATATAAGAAGGATTAGTAGTGGAGCTCTTAGTTGTTGTTTGAAAGAGAGCGAGAGAGACATGACAGGTGGAGAAACCGCTCGGTCATTAGAAGGGGTCTGCTTTTTAGACAGGTTACAACATGTTCTGATGGGCCATTGAGTATGTGTTTGTGTGTGTGTGTGTGTGTGTGTGTGTGTGTGTGTGTGTGTGTGTGTGTGTGTGTGTGTGTGTTTGTGTGCCGGTGTTTGCTAATGTGTCAAGAGATGGCGGGTTTACAAAACGTGTGGACTGATGAGAAATTCCTACGCACTTGTTGTATGTGTTTGTGTGTCAGCTGAAATAGTAGCAACCCATGTTGTGTAGTTAACATCGGGAATGCTCCATATAAGCATATATCTCTGAAACTACAGTGCACTTGCTGTTCCAACAAGTCAATTATGGCTGCTTGAGAAGAAAGACTTGACAGCCTCCCAAATAGGATATTCTTGCACTGAATGTCTATGAAAATCAAGCCAACAATCAATATTGTTTCTCCGTATCAGTTCTTTACAGGATAGCTATGTATTTAATAACATACTTATTACAAAGCATTGGCAAAAATAAAGATGATACTACAGGCTGATATCATAGCTTAAAATCAGCAGTGCTCTGGCAACCATGGACCATGGACAATAGTGGAGGCTTGTATCAGCTACAAGTGGTGTTTGATGATTTAAAGATGCCTTGCTGTTCGTTTGTTGATGGGCCTGCTAATCTCCACAACCTTCCCACTAATCTTTATGATGGGAGAGACCCTGCATTTATGAAGTCACTGGTGGTCTTTGTGGCTGATGCATGTTTCTCTGGACTCTGAGAGGAACATTTGTTTTCACCCACTAACAGCCATAATAGAGGTTTTAGAAATGTGTGTGTGTGAACAGAAAATAGGCTAATAATACTTTATGCCGTGTCGTCTACTTTCAGACAGGTAAAGGAGGACTTAGTGTGTTTTGATCAACATAATCAACATATAAAATAACAAGACTTGTAAAAAAGACATGGTGTTGGGTTTGGCTCAAAGCAACCTCTATCTGTAAAACAAACCCAGACTGTGTTGGAGTGTGTTGAAACTACATTACACCTACTCTACAGTTTGTTCACATACTGAAATACGTCATCTCAAATTCAATCTGATCCTCACTTTTCAGATATAGTTCAATCCATGTGTTTAGGAGTTGGCCCGAGACCTCTACTCCTACTCTGTCTGGACAAAAAGGATGAAGTGGAAAGGCAGAAGAAGGAAGCAAAAGACAGGGAGTTTGAATGTGACGGGAATCTGACAACAGTTTGATTTAAAAAGAGAAATGTCCCAGCAAACGCTAAGTAAAACCAGTGGTGGAGTTATTTATGAAAGAGGGAAAGAGAGACAAAGGTGGAGATAGAAAGTTGATGGGGAAGGTGGTGGTCAGTCTCAGCTGTGCAGCATGTGATGGCTGAATGTGACAGCTGTTCTCCAACTGGGACACACACACACATACAGGCAGACAGTGAACAGGCATGCTGGGCCTGGGACTCCAAGGCATCTTAGGAAATACAATGGACCCTCTTGTTGAAGAGAGAGAGCTGTGAGAGAAAATGTGCTAATAGGAGAGAAAGAGGATGAGAGATCCCAGAAAGAAACATGGTCATGATAAGAGAAGACTGCGTATAGAGAATGCAAAACGTGCACAACAGCAATTTGTAGCTAAAGCAGAGTAACAGTAGCGAGGAGAGGGGTAATCAGGGACTTATTGCTGCACATAACAAGACAACTTCCTCAATCCGTATCCTCTTTGTATCCATGTAATCCGCAACGTGCTGTCTCTTCACATTCCAGCCATTTCCCCCTTGTGCCCTTGTGATTGGCTATCACCATTTCCACAAAAACTCACATGGCTAAAGTGATGGGACGAGGCAGGGGGGTGATACGAGATGGGAATAGGAATCTCTGAGCGTGTAATAGGGTGATTGTGCATGTATTTATAAGTTTTGCTTTATTTCCTGCATTTAGCTAAATCGTGTGTTCTTGCATGCTCTATATGTCCATATGTGTTGTTTTGCATGCAGAACAAGAGGCATGTCTTCAGGGCTTCAGACTGACTTTTCCACTGGTCGCACTGGTGCTCCTTACTTTCAGTTGGTCGCACCAGCACATGATTTGGTCACACTTTTTATTTTATGGTATAGCATGGCATTTATCAGTGGTGGACAGTAACTAAGTACACTTACTCAAGCACTGTTCTTTCCATTTCCTGCTACTTGATCATTCATAGTCCTCTCCAATTCAGAGGCAAATATTGTACTTTTTAGTCCACTACATTTATTTGATAACTTTAGTTACTTCAGATTCAGATTAATAACACAACATATAATCAACAAAGGGAGTATTTCTGCTCCGGGTGCACAAATGCGGTCCCGCAAGCACGCAACTCGCTCGTCAAGTTGACTTTGGAGGTGTGGATGGAATGGGTGGGGGCACCAATGTTAATGATCACTATGCACTTGCATGAACGCCATCTCAAAAGGTTTTAACTCCAACCATTTTGGTCGCAGTCTGCAGTCCTGTGTCTGTTTGCCTCTGTAACTCCACGTGTGCTGTGTGAAATCAAATCGAACTGATGAAATTCTCTTCCACGTATCTGTGTGTCTCACTACTCCATTTACTTATCCATCCTCTTGGTAGGACTTTGAGGGGTAAGAGATGGCAGCAGACCAAACCTTGGAATAAAAGCTCTGTTAGTATCTTGGCTGACATTGTGGTGGACACACACCCACACACACAGACACACACACTCCTGGCAGGTTTTACAACTCCTTGTATATTGCTGGGTCTGGTTTTGGCAGGTAAGCTCAAGGACTCTTTGAGAGACCATTTAATAGACGAGGCCAAGCATACATGCGCACCCACACACACAAGCACCTCCTGTTGTCTAAGACTTGTTTTGTATTCAGCCCAGCTGATGAGAGAAGGTGAGCGGCCAGACTGAAGTACTTGACTGTTTTAGATGAATGGACGTGAGGGGTGGCGGGGGTTCATATACCTCCATACATCTTCCTAACAGCACTGCAGCTCTTCCCCTGTACGAGACTACAGCCTGTTGTAAATCCTTGTTTGAAAGGAAGAGAGAAAGAGTGTGTAGAGACAACATCAGATTCCTGGCTATACTCAAAGACACAAACATCAACGGACATGAAAGCATTCCCCTTTTTCATCGAGAGATGCGGATCACAGAGGAGCAGGGGAGATTGTTGGAGTTTACACAGGACAGTAGCTCGGATTCTTCTTTAGATTACTTTTATTGGAGTCCTGATGGGAATTGAAATGTTACGCTGTTGTGGTTGGATGACTGTTAGTGGGTGCATTACAGCAAGTGCTTTGATTTTATCTTCAGGCAGTATGAAATATGAACAGCATTAGCTGACATGGAATGCTAATCAATACTGCTCATTACTAATCAGCTCTTTAAAGATTTCCTGTCTTTTGTGGACATGTTTTGTTTGTTATTTAGTAAATTCATGTTTCCTAGTGAAATCTAACCGAGTGGAATTATCATTCGTCAAACTTTTGTTGAGCTGCTGTGATGGAATCAAACTGTTTGGTAAGGTTCTCTTTGAGTGATTTGACCACTTATTAAACTCTCCCCCAAGCAGTGTGTGTCCACTCACAGCATTGCAGCTGTAACCTGGGGTCAAGCTTTAGACTTCACCACATGCCAAAGAGTTTGGAGGGTGGTGCTGTTTTTAATGGAGATACAAATCTTTGTAGGATTTAGGGGGGTCTATTAGGAGAAATAAAATATAATATTCAAAACTATGTTTTAAATATTGTATAATCACCTAAAACTAAGAATCCTTGTGTTTTTGTTACCTTACAATGAGCCGGTCATATCTTCATAGGGAGCAGGTCCTCGTCACAGAGTCCGCCATGTTGCACCACCTTGTTACAGTAGCTCAGAACTGACAAACAAAACACGGACCCTAAAGAGAGCCCTTAGAGGGGTGTTCAGTGGGTTTCAGTCTGCAGCCTCACCGCTAGATACCCACACACCTTTCCTTTCAAAAAACAAAAACACATTAACAAAGAAATGCACGAAACAGGGACTCATCATCTGAGATAGCTTTATGTTTCAAGTGCATATTTAAGACCCTTTTATGGGGTTATTGTTTTACAGAAGCCAGTTGCAGATGGAGTTTTCAAACCACATGCTGATTAGCTAACGCCAGCAAGCTTCAGCTAATAATGGTCATTTCAGACCAGTTATTTGTGACGAGTTATTGTCAGCCTGGTGAACTGATGTTGGTGGTGTCTTAGTTATTGTGTAGCAGTTACAGCATGTATGCTTAACTTATTTGAGATGAAAAGAGTGTTTTGTGAACCCCGCCTCCTGTTTCCTGGCCTCTGTGTGTGTGTGTGTGTGTGTGTGTGTGTGTGTTTGTGGGTGAGAGAGTATTTAGATAGTGTTTCAGGAAGTGCATGTTTGTTTTAGGGAGTGTGTGTGTGTGTGTGTGTGTGTGTGTGTGTGTGTGTGTGTGTGTGTGTGAACTTCCTTATCTAAAGGCAGAGGTGGGACATGGTCACGTCCAGTTCAGCCCTCTCTCCATCGCTTCCTGCTCCTACACACTCACTCACAGAGCTGAAGAGGAAGATTGAAGATGAGACACAGTGAGGGAATAAAGCTAAACTGCCAATAGAAAATAATAGAGGTGTAAATAACAGGCGATTAAGATTAGACAACAGTTACATGCTATACAGTATTGTATTGTACATACGTGTGTTTAATGTGCAATACTGACATAGTGCAGTGGAGTGCTATTATATAATATAATACAAATACAATAGCAACTATAGGATAACAGAATATAAAAGGTGACATCACAGCTATTTAGTACAGTAACTAAATTCACAAGAGGCAGCTAAAGTGACAAAAGTGAAGTATGTATATACATATAGGATAGTATAAACATAACTTTAGGATCACAGAACACACAGTGATAAATAGGAATGAAATAGAATACATAAGGCATAACATATGTATTCATTAAAGTAAGAAAATGTACAGTTCATAACTCTTCCTTGTATAATGATAACACAATATGAAGTACTAATATCTATAGTAACTAATGATAATAATGATGAACATTGGAGTGACTGAACAGGGCACCAGCTGCAGTGTTTGGAGATGTTACATAAAGAGGAAACAGGGTTCTGAGGGATTGAGCTCCTCAGGCCAGTTGCTCCAAAGCCTGAGGGCTCAAACTCGTTTTGTCTTCCACCCTTGACCTCCTGATGGCCAGTGTACCTTTGAGTTAGTTGTGTTTTCACTACAGTTGCATGATTTAAAAGAAATGTTCTGCATTGACTTCATAGAGAGAAAACAAGCACAACAGCAGCAGAGACTGAACGCATCCGTCACTCAGACAACCATCTCGTCTGCTTTCATTTTTTACTTTTGATATTATTTCCTTTTAGTGCGTTTTCTGCCACATGAATATACTGAACAACTTTTTAGTTTTTTACTGATGTCAGACTATCTTAATACATTTATGATATAAAAGCACGACCTTTGGGGAAAAGAGAAGCTGCATTAACAAAGGCCATATATCTAATAATTCATCCACTACCTTAATTGATCACAGAGGATGAGATGCCATCAGGATCTGTCAGACTCAGCTCAACATTTGACAGTGATTGATTGATCAGACATTATGTGTTCACTTAATCTGGTCTAATGTTGGAAGAACGACACATGCAGGCAAAATATAGTTTTAATCTTCGGCTGGGAATGTCAGAGGCAAAGTACTCGGGTTAGTCATGTGGTGGGCTGGTTATTTTAATGTCAGTAGCTCTGTGTTGATCGTATCAATTCCTCTCAACGGTGGGGGATTTCAAAGAGCACAGGTCCACACCTTTTGCTTTTTATTACATACAGTCATATTGTATTTGTGTAGACATTGTAGGATACTTCGGTTGATCGGTTGGACTGTGGGGACATTTCGTTTGTGTAGGACACACATACAGCAAATAAAGCCTTTGTCTGGGTCGGGGGGGGGGTTACCACCTCCACGAAGCAATTTTGTTGGCAGTACTTCTATGTGACCACAGCTCTTATTATATACAGTTCTTCAGGTTTCTAAGATGTGCATTGTGTATGTGTGTAGGAGAGAGAAAGACTGGGAGAGGTGAGTTTGTTTTTATGGTTTTTAAGGAGTGGATAAGTGCGTGATAAGGAGTATCAAGTAGTATTTGTAAGATTGTGAAAGATGGGTGTAAACTTGAAAACTGCACACACAGATGCTCACACAGCTACATGCGTGAGCACACATGCACACTCAGACACACACCCTTTTACATTCCCTGCACCACCATGGAGAGTGTGTCCATGTGTAGACATATCTAGTATCTCAGACGACCCAATATGCAAGTGCTTGCCTGTGTGTGCGTACGTGTGGTATTAGGTTTCTACTTAACAGGTGGGATAGACTTTGCGTCATCTGTGATTGGGTCAAATATCATGTTTTCTCCCTCAAGTCTGTCATTAACCCGCAGCCCTCAGTCCTCCCAGTCACACACTCAGAGAAAACAGTCAGATAAAGTAGGCCTCACAGTGTCCAAGGCAAATCCCAGTCATATCATCATGTCACAGAAGCTGTGGTATCTAGTGCTTCACACTATGGAAGCCCATTTCTGACAAAAACATAAAAGATCCTGCTCATTCTAATGAGAAACTTTGTCAAAAAAATAATGAGTTAGTATCTTAATCAAAATAATGACTTATGAAAGTTTCTCATTATTTTGAGATACTAGGTCATTATTTTTTAGAATGTATATTTTGAGATATTAGCTCATTATTTTGAGAAACTTTCTCATTATAATGAATTACAGGATTTGTTGTCCCATTACGTTGCCGGAAATTGGTTTCATATCGGATCATTGCTCTCAGCTGTAAAAACAACAACAAACAAACACACATTTCCCATATGCTCACAAAAGAGTCTCCATACGTTCTTTTTCCTTTTTCTTGTCACAATTCACTTCAAGTGTCTTGTGTCTGAGATGAAGTCATGTCTGTGTAGAGTAAGCTTTCAGAGATTAAAGGCTTATTGTGTACACATTCTGTCGTACGGTAAATCTTGTCATTTTTGATGCTGTCAACTTCATGTGAGTCGGCATAACATTATACGAATGATGATATTTGTTACAGTTCCCTGTTTTTCTTCCTGTCTCCAGTCATGGCTGAGGATGTACGGTTACCTGCCCCAGGCCAGCAGACAGATGTCCACCATGCGATCAGCTCAGATCTTGTCTAATGCAATCAGCGACATGCAGGGGTTCTACAGCCTGGAGGTCACTGGACAGATGGACCCTCAAACAGTCAGGTTAGCAGGGATAACTGTGATATTGTTGTACATTTAGACGTACACCCATCCAAAACGCCTTCCTGCAACCCATTTTGGGTCCTAAACTTTAGTTAAATTTATAGTTTAAAGTTTTGCAAAGCCCCTGAAATGTGAAATTAAATTATTTTATTGGCCTAAGATATGGAAATATGGACTTTTAACCTGGACAGGATTTACCGGTCAAATCTTCAGTAACTGTTATCCCCATTTGCTTTAGTGGAACAGGATCAGTAGCCTGGCTGCACTAGACAGCTCACAGGTATGCTTTAAATTAAACAACAAAAAAGTACACAGCTATCAAGAGGGGGTAGGGGTTTTAAAGTCACGCTCCCCTTTACACACACACACACACACACACACACACACACACACACACACACACACACACACACACACACACACACACACACATTTCTTGCCTGCTTCTGACTTCTCTCAACTCCTTCAGTGCCATGCAGAGACCCCGCTGCGGTGTGCCTGACAAGTTTGGAGGCCAGATCAAAACCAATGTGCGACGGAAACGCTATGCCCTCACGGGACATAAATGGAACAAGAGCCACCTCACTTACAGGTAACACAAAGAAAATCTAACCTGCCACAGATGCACCGAACACGCACAAAGTCTTACTAGCTTAGCTGCAAAACATAATGCTAAAGTTGGGATTTGAATGAGCTATGAGCGTTTATGTTTTCCTTTTCTTTTGTTGCTTATGAATCCACAAAGGGATATTATTTAGATTAAACTTACATGGAACATGTGGGACGGGCCTTTGTAAGATTTTTTTCCTCTTTGTCTCCACAGTATCCAGAACTACACTCCCAAGATTGGAGAGTATAACTCATACGAAGCCATCCGTCGGGCGTTTAAAGTCTGGCAGAAGGTGACCCCATTGACCTTTGATGAAATCCCCTACCAGGAGATCAAATATGGACGCCGCAAGGAGCCTGACATTATGATCTTTTTCGCTTCGGGTTTTCATGGAGACAGTTCACCGTTTGATGGGGAGGGGGGCTTCCTAGCTCATGCGTATTTCCCTGGACCTGGAATGGGTGGGGATACTCACTTTGACTCGGACGAACCATGGACCATAGGAAACCAGAACGTACAAGGTAAACGGATACTGTCACTATAATTTGGAATTTCTATTGTAATGTCGATTTTTGATGCAGCGAAGATTTTCCTCAGTGACAATCAGATGTTACAAAGAAAAATAATAGAAAGCATAAATGAAAGGCATGGAAAGAAAATGATATCGGCACTTTTGAAGACTTCAGTTTGCTGAAATCATTGCCTAAACCTATCAATTCTTCATGCGTAATATTTACATTTTCAGTAAGATGAATAAGATGAACCCTATACCCAATCACAACTCTTAGCACCAATGTCTAACACTAAACTAATCATGTGCAGAAGTGAGGATTAAGAAAATATCTTCACTTCTAAGAACCTTAATGAAGTCTTCAGCGTTCCACTTCTTGCTGTGCACTCATTAACCCTGCTGACTAGAGAAGGATGTTTTTGAGACAATAGGCTTTCTCACCCTGTTATCTACATACACACAGCAGACGCAGACAGCTACACTTTGTGTGCGTGCATGTACGACTGTGTGTGTATCTGTGTGATCAGCTGTGTGTGGGATGTGTAGCTGGACAGATCACAGGGACGGTGGAATGCCACAGTAAGTGGGAGTGTGTTCCACTTGGGGAGATCTTTAGACTGGTCCCTTTGTTGCACCACACTACTTATACTCAACAGCAAAGTAGAACCAAATTACAATCTTGTCTGACTTTAGTTGGACACACATCTAATTAGTGGAACTTTTCACAGAGGTAGTCTTCATTTGGTTCCAGCATTTCTTCTTCCTTCTAATCGCACTGTTGTAGTGAGAATTAATTAATTCAGTTCATTGTTTAAGGCAGTTTCTATGGTTATAGTCTGTCTAATATAAAGATTTGCTGCTTTTAAATATCTGTAGATTTTACACTGTTAGATGAACAAAACAAATGCTCTGAAAATATTAGTATAAAACTGTGACAGGCATTTAAAAAAACAAACTATTTTCTGTTATGTTTTTGACTAAATGGCCAATACAACAACAACAACCAATATATTGATCAACAAAGAAAACAATCAAAAGGGATATTTTAGGGGAATTCCTCCAGAACTGCAGCCGTTCCTATGCTTGTGCAAACAAAAGTAAACGCAATTGTACCTTAACCTCAAGTGAGAGTTGAAGAGCCATGTTCAAGCCTTAGTTAACATCTGCCCTGTGTCCTTGAAACAGAATCAGCTCTGACCTCTGACCTCCTTTTGGTGGGGTGAAATTAAAAAAAGACTTTAGCTAAGGGATCAATAGTTAGACGTATAAAATGAATATGACGGTAATTGACTGTAGAAGCACAACTCCATTTCATCCACACTTTGCAGTTATGGGGCTTCCCTTTGCTTGACCTCAGTTTCATGTGTGAATGAAGAACAATGTTTTTGGTGTGAACCTTATGATGCACAATGTGATTAATCAGCTACAGATGCTTGCTTTTACTTGCTGACACGGACACTCACACCCTCCTCACACGGATACAACGCTGTTGGCCAGTAGCGATGAAAGCTCAGAATCAGTGAATAAGTCACTGGAAAAAGGCAGAGCAAACTTGGAGAGTGGCCTTTGGTTGTCATGGTGCTGCTTTAGTGTCCTTCAAAGGGTGTCCCCTTAGCTGCTGGTGAATGAGGTGTGAGACGTGGTAAATATGCTTCAGAGAGTTCCAATAGGACTTGAATGACAACATTTGTGTGTGCTTGTGTGTACAGGGTAGTCAGAAATAGCAATAGTCACATTGGCTGAACTTCTAACTGCCAAGACTTTTGAAGTTTACTCTTGCCTTTCTCTGTTGCACTCAATGGTTGTCACAGTTACCTCACAAAGACCTCTTTATCTTGTCTCAGTGGTCTCTCTCTCTCTGTGTGTGTGTGTCTCTCTCTCTCTCTCTCTCTCTCTCTCTCTCTCTCTCTGTCTCTCCCTCTCTCCCTCTCTCTCTCTCTCTCTCTCTCTCTCTGTGTCTCTCTCTCTCTCTCTCTCTCTCTCTCTCTGTGTCTCTCTCGCTCTCTGTCTCGCTCTCTCTCTCTCTCTCTCTCTCTCTCTCTCTCTCTCTCTCTCGCTCTCTCTCTCTCTGTCTCTCTCTCTCTCTCTCATATTTGTTTTGGTCCATGGCTATCTCTAGCACTCTGTTTTGTCCTCTGTCCTTTCTCCTCTAGTGTTAGCTGCAGCTTAGTACGCCAACAGTATGACGTAACTAGCACAAATCCGACCAATCAGCTTTGTCGTCGTGCCAGGCAAAATGGCTAGCAAGTTCAAAGTTCACAAAGAGAATGGATAGGAAACAAAGAGTTATTCATTGAGGGGAATAACCCAAATGTGCGCTGGCTTCACTTCAGAGATGAACTTATAGGAATATGTTGGTTAATTCTGAACCACGTTTTCTTTGGTTTTACTTTTCTAAAAAAGAAAGTCTGTAAGAAGACTTTTGTGTCGAGAGGAAGTTGATGCAGTGGTCAGGGTGTCACAGCTGGTGTGGTGGCAGTGGACAATGCCATCTCTTGATTGGCTTCATATCAGCAATCATGAGCATGTGTGTGTGATTTATCTGCCAGATCTACGGAGATGTTTATTGACATTATAACTGGGAGAGAACAATGAACAGCCATTCTTATACATTGACTGCATGGATTCATTAGGACGTTCTGCTGTCTGTGACCTGCAGCTTTTTAATTTTCCCTTAACTTGTCTCTTTGCTTCATCATATACACACACAGGTAATGACCTCTTCCTGGTTGCGATCCATGAGCTGGGCCACGCCCTTGGTTTAGAGCACTCCAACAACCCACTGGCCATCATGGCTCCCTTTTACCAATGGATGGAGACGGATGACTTCCAGTTGCCTGAGGACGACCGGCGCGGCATACAGCAGATCTATGGTAGGATGTTTTTTGGAGGACCAGAGTGTATAGTCCTTACGGTGTGTTAAATCATCAGGACATTGTTGGTGATATGCACCATCTATCAAATTGAACACCTATTTTTTATCTATTTTTAACAAAACAAGCACTCTGTCAAAGACTATTTTTTTCTTTTCCTTTCTATTAAAACCCAATCCCAATAGGTAGCCTTCGTTTATCTGGGAATCCATTTTTAATTAGCATTTCAGAAATATTAAAGGAACGTCATTTTTTCTGAGTTAGATGAGAAGATTGATGATACTCACAGACGATAGCTTAGTTTAGCATAAAGACTGGAGGCAGGAGGAAACAGCCTGGCTCTGTCCAAAGGTCACTAATTCATTTCTTGTTTGTTGAATCCATACAAAAATTGAAGGATGAACAATACGTCTTGGTCACTATCACCATGAGGTTGCAATGCAACTACAGGAAAGTCTTAGAGATATAACATGTAAGCTGAAGTTTCTACAGAGCCACACGCGCTTTTATTTCGTATATCTGTCAGTACTAACAGAAGTACTGTATATGAGTGTGGTACCAATCCTCTCAGCTAACTCCTGGCATGAGAGCCAACAAGTGTATTTCCCAAAATGTCAAACTTAAAGATTTAAGCCATTGTGACTCACAACACATTAAGTTTGCACCCATTTGTATTTGATTGTAATAGAATTGTTTCCCCATTCATTTAAATCAGGCAGTTTTGAGCTTGACACTTTATTGTGGTATTCTGTCTTGTTTGATGTGATACAACATGTTCAACCCTGTCCGTTTGTCCCTGCAGGTCAAACAAACAGCGGCCCCACCCAGGCCCTGCCCACCGTGACGCCACGTCGCCCGGAACCCAGGCCCCCACAAACTCCTCCTCGGCATCCTGACCGCCCCAGGACCACTGAGAGACCAGATCACTACGGGCCCAATATCTGTGAAGGGAACTTTGACACGGTTGCTATGCTCCGAGGAGAGATGTTTGTTTTCAAGGTAAATGGTATTTGTATCCTTAAGCTCAGCCGCAGACTGCTAGCTTGATCTAAGTTATGAGCATAAAACATATGGAGAGATATGTGTACTTCCGCGGTGGTTTATTACTTGTCCTTGCTTGGAATATCAGTCAGTTTCCAGCAGAGGAGCTGTCCTGACAACTTAACTATGCCAATAAATTAGTTATTCTTTTCTGTACAATCAGTTTGAAACAAATGGCGTGTACACAGCCTACAAGGCGTCTGTTTTCAATCAGGTCCTTGCGGATTGTAAACCAACAGGGCCAGTGTTTTTTATGAGGCGGAACACTGTTAAATGGTGGGGTGTGGTCAGGTGTTTGCCTTAAAGAGCCTCTGGACTCACACTAAACATTCATAAGGGCTGGAGCAGCAGTGAGCTATTAGCTGGGTTTTTACCTTTAAGAGATATGTCTGCCAATACTGGTCATTTCACTGTTAGCTGTCAGCTGGGTTGTATGATTTATTTAATATTTAAGGTATTTTGAGTAGATTATACATCTGCTAAGTGTTTCCCCCTATCCTGGAGGTAAAGGTTCCTGGTCAGTGTTGATGATGCAACACATTTATTTGGGCATTCTCAAAGTTGAATGATCTAAAATGTCTGCAGCAACTTCCTGTGTGTTTTCTCCTCTTCAGAATGTGTTCAGTGATGCTGTGTACATAGTGCAGCTCTACACAGATACGTAATGATATGTTCCAGTGGGAGAGGTCAGAGGAAGTGTTTCCAGTGTTGGCAGAGGTTTGCAGATTTTAGACAGAGCTGGACAGAGAACACCCAGCTTTACTTGTTTTCATGATATCTGAAATGTTGACATTTAACAGGGAGCCGCAGCAGGGACTCTAATATCCAACAGTATCAAACTCAGCCCCATCCCTGAAATATAAAGGTTCTTTGAGCTGAAAAGAAAACTCGGATGCTGCAGGTGTTTCTGTTTGCATTACTATTGTGTAGAAGAATAACAGAGCCCTGTGTCTCACACACACACACACACACACACACACACACACACACACACACACACACACACACACACACACACACACACACACACACACACACACACACACACACACACACTGTGCTATTGGGTTTCACCTCAGCCAGTAATCCATGTTCTTGGGTTTCATGCTAGTCTGGATAACATTAATCAGTGTCCAAAATTAACTTTTTTTATTTCCCAGCAGTGGTTCTTAAACTATCACCTAATCAGAGTGAATGCAGACCAAAAGCAATTAATATACTTTTAATAATCAGTTCAATTGTATCAAGACTCACAAGTATGCACTTCAGATACATATTGCTATAACATGTTATTGACTGTTATTAATTTATATGTTTCATTGACATCTAGAAGTCTGACATCTGGAGTTGGGATTCATTTCGGACGGTGCTGTTTATATTCCAATTGTCCTCGTGTGAATTTGTTAGCGATGCCTCCACTCTTCAGAAATTGTTCTCGTCTGCTATTACTGTGCATAGGAAAATGACTTACTTAATGTACTGTGTGAGTGGGAGTAAATTGCAGCACATCAGTACCACTCTCTCTTCTCCACAAAGTCCTGTCCATTAAAAGAAGAAAGGGGCTGTCATTTATTTGATTCACTTTGAGTCCCTCTGCACAGCAGAGGGCTGGACATGCAGAGCACACGGAGCTGCTTTCAATATTGAAACTCCCACACTGGGATATGTTCTGTTCTGCTGAGGACTAATATGGTCAACTCGGTCTTAACCTGGAGCTGTCAGACCACACAAATCGAAGAGCATGCAGTCTGTTCGGCTTCTCTCCGCTCTCATCAACCCATCTCTAGTCTGTTCCATTCCGTACCGTGCTGCGCCGTCTTGTCTGCCAGAGTGTCCTGGGTGAAGGACAAAACTAGGTTTGCTTGCCAGAAAGAAGCAGCACTGAGCATTTTGCTGTTACATTATCCAGGACAAGCAGGGCTACTGACTCACCACTCATGAATCTGAGGGCTCCTGGTGTAAATCTGTCTGCTGGCCTGTGTGCACAGCATAGAGAGTACATATGAATGTTCTTGAGTTAAAATGATCTACAAGTGATTTGACTTACTTTGTGCTGCTGACTTGATCATGAACTCCCTCTAACAGTTCTCTATAAAAGTGATCTTGTATCAGGCTGTGATCAACAGAGAGAGTGCAATAAGAGGACCTGAAAAGCCACCAGAGCGGACACTGACTATTATTAGCCTGCCAGTGTTCCGCTATTGTTAGTTTATTGTACGCTCTGGTCTAGTTATCCTGCAGACCTCAGTTTGCTTTGCATGATGACCATCAAGCATTACCACAGCGTTGTCGGACCTCAGTGGGTCAAATAGTTGAAATGAAAAGAGAATACCTTTCTTGCAGCAGCTCTGTGCATCCACGACATATTGCTATGCATAGGAATGTTTTGAAAAGGCTGAGGGATATACGTAGAATGAGATATGAAGCACTATGTTTTGAACTTATTAGGTATTGGTTTACTTTGGCTTTAAGTAAAATAGAGAAAAATTAAGTTTTTCAAGCTGTGGAACTGACTGGAAGAAGTGATGCACACTCAAACACACTTCTTAATTCCCCCCCCCCTCAGGGCCTGTGGTTCTGGCGGGTGCGTAGGAACAGGGTTCTGGATAACTACCCCATGCCCATCAGTCACTTCTGGAGGGGTCTGCCTGGAGACATAGACGCTGCCTACGAGAGACACGACGGCAGGTTCGTCTTCTTTAAAGGTGAGCAGCAAACACTCAAACACACGCACATTTTAAGTGGATGAAGAATGGAGTACTGGTGAAAAGGTGTGTGTTTTGATTCTGGTCTGCACCTCGCCGTGTGAACATTGTAAAAGTTAGATTGTTGGTTTTTGTAGCACAAAACTGCATTGCCTGAAGTTGGCAGTTTTATGTTTGAGGCACATCGTTCTGGTATACTTGTTGTTTAAATTGTCTCAACATTGTGACACCAAAATGAAACAATTCCAGGTGACTTGGAAAGAAATTCATCATCTGCTACATTTTACCTTGCAGGACAAAGGGGGAATAATCAAATGTCCTGATTGCCTGTGTTCCATTTATCACTTATTGCTGTAACTAACAGAGAACAACTGGTTAGTACCTTTTATCCCCGACCCCAGGTTGGGAACCACTGCTCTAGGTCAGGGAAGAAGTATTGAATCATGTTTAAGAAAGCAGAAACCTGCAATTATCATACTTTTGAATGATAGAAAACAAATAATAAACCAAAGTCTTGCATCTATTAGAGCTACAACAGCCTTTGAGAATATGCCATTATTTGTTATTAGGGTACATGTTGCCCTACAGCATGCAGGAAAGTAACATACAACCACTGCTATGCTTAAGTAGCAACAATGACAAACAACACCAGTATTTGGATTCAGTTTCCAGTGAAGCAGCGCTGTATACTCTGCCATGCCAATACACAATCATAGTTGGATAGTATCACAAGTCAGTCCGTCCTACATGTAGCAGCATGTCGGCTCTTTTAATTTCTTTCATCTTTATAGATAAGATACTGCAATTTTTGTAGCATTAGCATATGAAACATAAGTATACCCTCTAACATAAGTATACTCTCCTGCATTGAAAACCGTCCACATCTGGTTTCTTCTTTATAACCTTAATATATGTTTCATTCTCCATCATGTCCTCATGCTATCATAGTTTAACAGTAAAACAGATTGTGGAACTTTTGTCATCTTCTTCAGATTACGTTGAAGATAATATACATACCCCCACCTCCTTAAGAAAGTACATAATGTATTCTACATGCAGAGTATAAATCTCTTTGAGCACAGCTCATTATTTGCACTGTGAGTCACTGAGAGTAGCTTGTATTTTACAATGGTGGATAAAGTTTGTTAAAGGAAAAAGAAAGAACCCAATCTTTAATACGGCTTGACTCTGGGAGCTACAGGCTTTGGGGCAGCTGTTGATGATGAGGAGGATGATGTCATCGGCAAGCCTTTCAGTGTGACACTTGGCAGAAAGCCATTAGCAAAGGAAGAACAAGAGATGTGAAGAGTAAGGGAAGAAAAAAGGAAGGATGGAAGGGCTGGCAGACCTGAGAGTCAAACACTGAAACTAAGACCTTTGAATGCACCAGTCAAAGCAGTCAACAGCTTGACTTACTGTCAAGCATGAAGAAAGCAGTCCTTTCTCAATCTGCGTTTGTTTCTGGACTTGTGGCCTTGACTTGGCCAAAAATGGTCCACATCTTGGGAAGCGTTATTCTTGGGGATGCTTTGGGAGCTGTTATTAGTTGAAAAGTACGACAGCATACATACACCATCGAATCATCTATCAAAGTCTACGTTTCCTTATGTGGGAAGATATTGCCGTCACTCCCTGCCGTTCTGAGCGTAGTGTTTCCTTGTGGGTGTGAAGAGGAAAGAGTTTAGACGGCAAATATCATCGCTGTACATTTGCTGCATTGACAATATAATCCGTTCCAGGCTGGTTGGCAAGCTGAATTGTTATTCGCAAATTTAATTTGGGTTTTTTTTAGGAGAGAAATATGGTAGAATTATAACAAACTAGTCTAGTGCCCATTTGGGTTGTGGCCGTTCGGGGCATGCCCATTCGTAATGAGCAGATTGCTACTTGTACATTCTGAGGGCCAGCTAGCAGCTCTAGCAGGTCCACGTACATAATCGTTTCCATTGAAAACAGTATTTTGTCAGTAAGCTAACAATAATAATAATAATTAAAAAATAATAATAATAAATAATAATAATAATAATTTAGAGAATAATTTACAAAAATAGAGGCAGTTTAATGTATGACACCAGATTTAGTTAACTTGTAAATATACAGTACATCATTGGGAGGATATCAGGCAGGTTGTTGTGAAGGGAAATCACCTGAATCTAACTGAACTGGTGATGGCAGCAAGAACTCTGAGAGTACTTCCGTTCTTGTTTGGACTGCATATGTCAAGAAAGCAAGTTGGGACTCAGCATGCTATGTATTGAAGAAGGCCTAGGGGCTATATATTCAATGGGGATACATGGATGGATGGTTATTATGAATGGTGTAATCCAGATAAAGAAAATATTCATCAGCTTCTCATACACAGCTGTTGTATTACACAGGAATTATACACTGTTTTTAGCCCAACTGTAATATAAACCAAATAGTGTATCCCTTTAGAACAGTTACACAGCAGGAAGGACTCAGATCTTTAGGTCACTGAAACGCTCCGGCGTAGTTATGGAAAGTCATGGAATAAGTCATGGGATTTGCACCGCAGGGACACTGGGAAGCATTGCGTCAACCTCTTGTTCTCTCCAGATGCTGAGTGTAGAGCTTTCATTTTCAACAAGGAGCAAGGGGCCGGAGGTGGGTGGATGGATGGGTGGGTCTGGGGGGAAAGAGGGAGGGAAAGGTGGATTGAAGCCAAGAAGAAATATGTAATAGTGCCAGGAGGAACGGAGTCCCCCTGTCTGACAAGTCAAAAACAATAAAACCTTCCCTTGGGCGAGAAACCTGTTTCAGCCTGACATGAGACAAGCCGCTCCTAATGGATCATTACAAGCTAAACCAGAACTCCTTAGTCGATGATGTTCTCGTGTTTTTTGATTTCTTGCCAACAAATCATTATAGCATTCATATTATTTACAAGTGTGTAAACGCTGTATGGTTTCTCTGATTGTTCTTTTTTTTCCCTCATTCAGTTCATATATTTTAACATATACTGGTGCAGAAGATGTGTAGTGCGCATGAGCAAATGTGGTATCAATACCTCAGTTCTTGTATGTGGATGTGGGTGTAACCAAGTGAACATGACAGTATGCTCATGTGTGCTACATTTTCCCAGAGTCCATAAGGATTATGAGTGGGGGTGGATAGGGAATGTACCGATGTATGCACCATAAAGGGATCATTAAGCACTTCTCACCTCCTCCCCTTTCCTCTCCCCTCCCCTCACCTCCCTCGAAAAAAAAGAGAAACCCCTCTCCAAAAGAGGTAGAGAAAGAGAAAAGAGAAAAAGAAGAAAAAAAGAAGAAGAGAAGAAGAGAAGAAACTATATATGAAATATCCTCCCTCCAAATAATCTAATCAACTCTAATATAATCTATACTCTCTCCATCTCTCCTATAATCCTATCCTCTCATAACTATCTCCTACATATCTCACCCCCCTAACGCTCTCCTCTCCTCCCTCGCCTATCCTCCTCCTCCCTCCTCTCTCTCCTCTCCTCTCCTCCACCCCTCTCCTCTCCTCCTCTCCTCTCCTCCCCTCCCCTCTTCTCTCCTCCTCTCCTCCCCTCGCCTCTCCTCCTCTCCTCCCCTCGCCTCTCCTCCTCTCCTCCCCTCTCCTCCTCTCTCCTCTCCTCAGGAAACAGATTCTGGCTTTTCAGGGAGGCTAACTTGGAACAGGGCTATCCAATGGAGCTGGTTGATTATGGTCAAGATATTCCCTATGACCGAATTGACACAGCCATCTGGTGGGAGCCATCCGGCTACACTTACTTCTTCCAAGGAGACTGGTAATGTAGCCTGCAACCTGCCAGCATCACATGAAACCCCTCTTATTCACCTGTTACTCAGTATATTACTATATTATTTATTACTGTAGTATATCAATAGTTTGATTATCTCTGAACCTTTAGATAGCCTTTTACAGGTTGAGCTTGAGCTCACCCCTATTCCATGAAATAAATTGAAAATGCATTGTATATGTTCAAATACATGGAGTCAGTCTTCCTTTAGCAATGTTAGTGACGTGGCTCTATGGAGGGCAATGTTGGTCAGAAAGAGCTCAGCAACTATAGGATTGTTTGGCTTGACATTTGGTGCAGACATTCATGTCTCACTCTGGATGAATTTGAATAATTATAGTGATTCCCTTACTTTTAATCTAGCTCTATCATCAGGTCAACATTTGAATTTGTCAAATGCGTTAGTTTATGACTTGACATTCCCATCAGCCTAGTGTTCATTTTTTTATTCTGTTATTAAATATATTGGTCAACAGAGGACTGAGATTACATAAAAAAATAGCCGACAGAATTAACCCTATTCAGCTATTGCCTACTTTGTGTCAGCTGCACTATGTTAGCATGTTAACATGTTAACATGCTAACATAAGATGTCTGGACATGGTAAACACTATACCTGTTAAGCATCAGCATGTTAGCATTATCAATGTGTGTGTGTCCAATATGCCCTCCCACACAGTATGGCTGGTTTGCTTCAGGTTTAGTACATTTACATGTTTTGTGGAAACCAAACTATTATATACACACTTTTTCTTGTTTAGACAGTTGTAGCAACCATCTTCTCCGTTGCCCTCTGCAGGTACTGGCGCTTCAACGAGCAGTCGCGCTTGGCTGACCGAGGCTACCCGAAACCAATCAGCATCTGGGGATCGTCAGTGCCCTCTTCTCCCAAGGGGGCCTTCCTCAGTGATGATGGAGGTGACCTGAGACAAGAAGGGGGGGGTGGGGGGGGCTGGTGCACACAGAGGCATGAAACAAAGAATCAGGGTGTGGTTACACAATCATCAGGAGAGAGAGGGGGTGACGTGTGTGTGTGTGTGTGTGTGTGTGTGTGTGTGTGTGTGTGTGTGTGTATGTGAATTTGAGCTTTTGGCTTTGCTTTGCTTGGATAGAGTGAAAATAGAGAGGAGTGATCCGATCCCTTCTTTTGTTGGGCAACGCAAGACAACTTTATTGGCATAGAAGATTTCATAACCCTGGGCAATCAATGTGTTTTACAGGGTAATAAAAATAGAGCAAAAGTAAAGGATGTCAGTGCAAAATTCTAAGCAAGTGATACATGAGATTTTGAGTTATTAAAGGAATAGTTTGACATTTTGGGAAATACACTTTTTGCCTTTCTTGTGGAGAGTTAGATGAGGTGATTGATGCCACTCTCATATCAACTGTACAGTTAATATGAAGCTACGGCCAGCAGTTGGTTAGCTTAGCTTAGCATAACATCTGAACAGATAGTCTTGCTCTGGCAACAGGCAACAAATCCTAATCCAAAACAAGTGTAAACTTTTTGTTTTACAGGGTTTATGTGCAGGAGAAAGGCTAGCTCTTTCCCCCTAGTGGTTTCCTGTCTTTATGCTAAGCTAAGATAACCCCCCGCTGGCTCTAGCTTCATATTGAACAGTCAGATAATGAGAGTGGTATCAATCTTCTCATCCAACTCTTGGCGAAAGTTAGAAAAATGTCGAACTATTACTTTAAATTGTATGTCTTCAAATAGTTATGTTGGCTCATATCGTGTGCTCTCTTTGCCTTCTCCAGCGTACACCTTCTTCTACAAGGGTTCCAAGTACTGGAAGTTTGACAACCACCGCATGAAGAGTGAACCGGGCTACCCCAAGTCCATCCTGAGGGACTTCATGGGTTGCAGCGTGGACCTTGACCCAGACAGAGACACAGAAACAGACTCAGGGCGCAAACACCCAGAGGTTAACCGGCCACCGATCAACCCTGACGCAGACGGACGTGACGGTGACAAGGGCAAAGACCGGGAGGGAGCGGATGGCGGTGGAACGGACAAAGACCCGGGCAAAGGGTCGGACAACGACAAAGATGAAGACTACCGTGAGGGTCGCGAGGAAGACACCAACGAGGTGGACGTGGTGCTGAAGGTGGACGACAGCGAGGAGCGGACCATGCACATCCTGATGGTAACCATCCCCCTGGTCCTGGTGCTGTGCATTCTAGGACTGATCTACGCCATCATCAACACGCTGCAGAGCAAAGGGGCGCCGCGGCTGCTGGTGCACTGCAAGCGCTCACTGCAGGACTGGGTCTGACCCTTGACATGAAGGGACACTGAACTTTGAACTTAAATTGGACCTTAGACAGCGCGCTCCTCTAATCCTGGGCTCTTCCCAGTGACCCATCTGTCACACGTCTCTGTGCTCAGTGGCTCCTGCAACTCTTAGTACATGTGGTAGTAGATCAAATACTGTGCACACGCAAACTAGAAGCAAGCATACATTGTGTCTTACTTATACATACACACACTCACCATCCAAACCTCCTCCTGTCCCATGGTGCTCTACAATGCGTTGACTGTAGTCTATTTATATGAGAGAAGTTTGCACATTGTTTTTTTTGTTCATTTTGTGGGACTTTTTGTTATTATTATTATTATTATTATTATTATTATTATTATTATTTCTAAACCAGGAAGGCCTATCTCTCTCCCCCGTCTCTGCACAGCCTTCCTCCCCCTCTATCTCAGTAGGGTCTTTGTCCTCGCTGGTGACTTAACATCTGCTTATGCTATCACAGTTGCCACAAAAAAAAAGAAATGCAAACGGTTAGAATAGAGCGTTTTTTTAGACCGACCACTATGCTTCAAGAAGGGTTTGGAAGTTTTCCTTCCTTCTCTCACCATCTCTTCCCTTGTCTCTGCAGTACAGTATGTCATGGGGTGGGAGGTGAAGTCAGAGAGAAACAGGGTTTGGTCACATTTACGTTTATTTGCCTGCCATGAGCCCAGATATTATCCTCCCTTTGTAACTCTGAAGGTTGCATCAGAGAATAAAGGCACCACTTTAGTTTTAAAGGATAATTCCACTTTATTACAACTTCAATCTTATGTTCAATGGTAATAATAACATCATGGTAGTTGCTGAGATGTGGGAATGTGGCTACATTACTAAAAAAGATGTCGATCTTACAGCCTGAAAATAAACCCCCAGGTAAGCCAAATACAATGTTTAAGACAGTCTGTCTAACATGGGGGCTGTTTAAATGAATAGTTTGATATTTTGGGAAATACACTTATTTGTCCATTTTTGTCAAAATAACAGATAGAAAACGTGGCTATAAATATAAATGTTGTTATTAACAGTAACTTCAGACTACTACTGCCTTGTTTGTCCGCTTGTCCGTCTTTATCTTGTGCACAATAGGTCTACCTATCTTTTTTTTTTTTTTTTTGGAAACCATTTAAAGAGCAGTTACAGACTTTAAAGTGGGTCTCATCCCTTAACTTTTATTTATGTGGCTAATTCTCAGTGCGCTTCCTTTCTGTCAACACAAGTGCTCTGTGCTGGGTAGGAGACAAACTAATGTTTGATTTTAAAAAGTCAGCTCACTGTGAAATAACACAAGAAAGAGAGCATTCATTGTTTCTATGTGTGTGTGACAAAACACGGGAGAAACACAGCTTCAGAACAGGATGTAGCAGCACAGCAGTGGCATGGTACAGCTAATGTACCATGCAGTTTGAAATGGACTTTTTACGGCTAGCTTTATTTTGGAAGGACAATTGAAGATATCTGTGGTCTATCTGTTGTAAATATTGTAGCTGTGAGCACCAGGGTGGGCTCGGTCCACACAGGCTCATGTGAACACAGACTAATCCTCTTCATTAAGAAACAGCAGGTGTGTGCAAATGCTGTTCACCTCTATGACCCCTAAACTAAACCTTGAACTCCCAGAAGCAAACACTCTCCACTCCCTTTTCATCTCGCAAGAACAGAGATGGGTCGAATGGGAGTGAGGGCACAGACAAATGTCCATCTTAACTACTCATTAAATCGGTATTAAAAAATATTGCATGCAATTTTCCTGCTGTTCCTGGCAGCCATTGGTTTCCATTTATTTTGTAGAGAATGAAAAGCTGACAGAACTCTTACAAGTAGGGGTGTGACAATATACCAGTGTTCATATAGAAAAAAAAAATATATTGATACCATGTTTAAATACAATATTTAAATAATATTGTGTAAATAATCCAGCGCCTCTTAAATCATTTCCATTTCTTTCTTTTCTCCGCTCTGTTAGTTCATCTGGTTACCTTTTCACAGTCCATTAGTGTAATTGTTCTTTGTCCACCTCCCCACACTCGTGTTTTGAGGGTAATTCATTTGTCAAAAAAGAGACAAAATGCACAATAAACTCTTTTAAATAGGAATTAGAATTTTAAAATCATTATCGTGAAGTCTTTTGGTAACGATAATCTCGTAGTGACAATCTGATATCATGACAGTCTTAAACTCAATCAAGTTTTTTAGAGTTTGCTGATTTTTGTACTGTACAGAAATGAATGGAAACTAATAGCTGCCATGGAAACATTCATCAAAATAGAAGACAAAATATATTCATCAAAGATAAGATCATTTCACTTTGACCAGTTTCTTGAGTCAGGTAACTTTACCCATATCATTGTGGAACGAGGAGGCATTTCATTGAGACACGTGCATCACCAATGGAAATGATCTCACCATTGCTCGTTTTTCAATAATAAAACGATTAAAAAGAGTTTACAAACCAACCTAAGACTGAGAGAGAGAGTAGGACCGGACCACTTTACAGTGCAACTTTAAATGTAACTGAGGAAGGCTTATCTGAGGCAGCAAGCGGCCAATCTGACCAGAGGGGGTTCAGCTCACCCGGCTCAGGTTACAGATGTGGTCGGGGAGGGTGAGGAGAGACTGGATTTCTTTCAACTGAGACAAGGGAAGGGGGAGGGAGGCTGACCTCGTCTCCCTGAGCTTGCAAAGCTTGGATCTCAGGAATAAGGAGGGGTGAGAGACAGTGAGAAAGAGAAAAAGAGAGAGAGATCGAGCGAGGACTTTGATGGCTCTATCTCACTGGCAACAGCTCATGTGACCCACATTCTCCTGCTGGCTCAACAACAGTGCTAGCCAAAGAGGAAACATTAGCTTACTGTAGGTGACAGATGGTTTTTTGCTTTGCTTGTAGTTCTGAATGTACGCCATTACATGTTTAAAAAAGTTGAAAAGATTAATATAAACTGAATATATTTGAGTTGTGGACAAAACGTTTGGGGTCGTCATCTTGGGCTTTGATCGACATTTCTGACATGTTATAGACCAAACAACTAATCGATTATAACGAGACAATAATCATTTGTTGCAGTCCTAGTTTAAAAAACTGCATATTAATTCCATCTGTGCCTCACAAGCAGTAGCAGTTTTGCTTCATCTGCTTTTCTTTTGTGCCAGTCAGACTGTGTGTTGACAGGCGGTGCGGAAACACGACACTGCTGTTCTGTTACTTCACCTCCAGCTGCAGGTGCAGACAGGTTGAGGTGAGACACCTACGCACTCAGAGGTAAAGTTAGCAGGACACTTGCTGAAAGGAAGAAAAGGAAGAGCATAATCAGCCGTCACCAGAAGTCTGGTGATTGATCTGTGGCCAGTCAATAGTGGTTGCCAGGAAACGGTGTCCTGTGTCCATCGCTCACCTCCTAGCCATCAGGGTTGGAGGAGAAGGAGGGGGGGGGGGGGGTTGGCGGACGTAGCTAATCAGCGTTAAAAGCACCCCCACCCCCCTCTGCTCTCTCCTCTCCTGTTCTGCTCTTCCTTTGGCCCTACAGGCACATCAATGCTTAGACAGCCGAGTGTCTGGACAGGCTCAGCTAATGTCGACTCATTGCAGTAGACACAACGCTGTGTGTGGAGTTCTTGTTTATCAGCCATCCTTTTCTCCTCTGTAACCCCCATACAGCAAGCCCACATGGAGTTAACCACTTTAAAGTTGAAAAAGTCTATTGTACCTGCGTTTTCTGTACTTTAAATCACAGTTTTTTTGCGATTCAGCAGTTTCAGAGATTCTCTGCAGGGGGACAGTGAGGGGGAGTCATTGTCTTAGGACAGCAAGCAGAAGAAGAATATTGTACGGTGTGGAAAGGAAGCCGGCCAGGCTGATTGATGCATGTTTGTGTGTGTCGAGGTGTTTAGTTAATCAGCTCTACTCCATAAGCGAGGCCTGTTTTCTGACTGTAAATCTCCCACACTCTCTCTATCTCCACCCCTCCACATACTCAGCCCAGCCCGAGGGGATCATAATAACAACAATGGCCTCTCTCACACACACACTCTCTCCTCCCCCCATTTTCTTTCTCCCAAATACACACACAAACACATTATTGTCTTCCCAACCTCACCTTCCTCCCCCCTCTCTCCTCCACCCATTAGAAAACTAGTCCAGGCCAAGGTCAAGCGTTTTCAGATCCACCTCTTTGTTCAGCAGCTTTGAATACTGTGGAAGGGTTCACTTAAAAACACTGTACCTGTCAGGCTTTGAGTCTGTTGAATGCAGACTCGGCAACAGGATGTCACATTCAGATTTCAAGTTGCCAAGGCTGAACTTCTTCTATGTTAATGCTCTGTTTGTTTTGAAGTACAGGGCCTTGATGCAAAGTTTAAGTAAGGTTAGGATATGGCTGAGCATGTTTGAGCTTCCATCTCCCTCAGGATGTGTTTCTGTAAACACTGCCTGTGAAACGTTCCTCATTCAGCTCTGCTGTTCTGTTCTTTAAACCTTTTTTGTCTTTTATTTTAATGAACATCTCTGTTAAAATCTCCACAATCACTCAGAAGGCAGGTATTCTTCTTGCTGTGTCTGTGCACTTTTTGTGTTCCAGCTTCCCGCGGTTGGTGTGTGTCTCTGCACTTCCTAATAACTCAAACTCAAACTCCAAACTTCAAGAGGTCATTGCATCAGCCCTGTATAAAGTCTGAACTCCACCGGAAAAAAACTAGATCAATAAATAACGGACTGAGAAGATCAAAACTAAAAGAAGTAAAAAGTAAACTGACATACACCACGACTGTGTTCTGTTTCACTTCCACTTGGGTCAACTTTGTGGCTTATAATGGCTCGAACCCAAAAGATCATGGGTTATCCAGATGCTTCTCTTTTTTCCCCAGAGTGCATCTCACCTCGCTCGTTGAACTCATTCACTCTGAAACCATTCATTTTAAATCACCACTCGGCTAACTCACCGCAGGGATGAGACAGACAAATGACTTTGAGCATCTGTGTCGTCGCTCTGCCCCGGTTGAGTGCTCGGATCGGCTCTCATGGTGCTTAGGACAGGCATTGAAACTGTTGAGCAGTCCACTCGAGAAAACTGTTTTCATCCACTTACTGCAGCTACAGTAGACAGTAGATTGTGTTGGATTCGGTACTGGCCGTTGATAGTGGAACCTGGCATCTCACATTCGGCCTCTTCATCACTACTTGAGAAACGCTTCAGGAACTTTCTGAAAAAACTCGTCATCACCATCATCCCTGACTGGGATGAGATACAAAAAAAAAAAAAAAGTAGCTGTCAATCAAAACAGATGAGGTTATTGTTTGTCTTTGATAATCGTCTTTTTTTATTTTGTGCATTTTCTTTTCTCTCAACTTGATAGGACATTTCTTTTGTTTATAACATTCCAATAGTGTTTTTTGATTGCTTGATAGTGGGGGTTTTTCTGTAGAAAATGTAATATTTTATACATTTGTGTTGTTGTGTGATCACCTCTAGTTGAGTGTGTTAACAAGCCATGCTGGACATGTACACATTAAAAATTGCTCTGAAAATATTCAAAGTAGTGTTGCTCCAATGCTTTCTGAACCATCTGAAGAGAATGGAGAATTACAATTCTGCACACACATACAGCACACAAACCCTCTGCTCTCTTCCTGCGGTGAGGTCACTGTCCATAGGGCCTTGCTTCCTGTCTCACACGGGACAGGCAGCACAACGGCTTTATGGACCATGGGAGGGGAGAGAGGGATCTGGCTGGTCGTCAGGAAGTCACATGAGCAAGGAGGAAGTTAGCGAGCTGCTTTTTTTAAAGACACCCGACAGGGCAATGGTGTCATCACACAGAGGAAATTCATTGTCATGGATTTGATCCAAACACCAACATTACAGAACAGACTGAGGGCAGCCTTTAATGAGATGTTTTTGTAACTTGGAGTAAGAAGTCAAGCCAAGACTGAAAATGAAGCGACACCTACTCACATCCCTTTGGAGGCATAATTAGCCAAAATTGATACCAAATGATAGTTATTTTATCTTCCTTTGAGTCCTTGTGATCAATAATGGAGGAGCATATGTGAGGGCTGCAAGCTTTAAAAATGTATCCATCACAGAAAATAAGACACGTATTAAGGGGTTTGTCTGTCTGGCACATTGGTTGAGTTGAGTGAAATATCTTGTCAACCATTGGATGGGTAGTAGACGTATCAGTAGTACAGAGAACACGTCCCCGAAGATCAATTCTAACTTAAGGGATGTACAATATTGTCATTATATCCCATAAACATAACAAAACCAACCATACATTAGTCAGTCTTTCAATACTTCACCCTGTCCGTGGTTCTCAGAACCCATTTGTTCTTACTGAAGACATGAATATCAAAAAACAGGTTGCAAATAAATAATTCCATTTATAAAAAAAAACTACATACATACTGTATGTTGTGGCCAATGTTCAGCTGCAGACTGATGCATGCAGCATGAAGGTTCATGTGTCAAATAAAATAAGCTGTCCATGTTCTGGGGAATGATTGAACACCCAGCAGCGTGGCTCAATGTGTTCTCAAAGAATGGAGCACTCGAGGAATAATATATTAGGCTTTAAATACACTTACTCCTAAACTGACTTGGATGTTCTTCTGACTTTGGAGTTAATGCCACAAGCAGGTCGAATGTTCCGCCTGTCCCAACACTTAAGACATATTCCACTGAATCTAATGTTCACTGCCTGTTGGCTTGAAAGGTGACTTTGAAAAGGCTGCATTTCAAAATCCAAAGCAGCAGCTTCAACAAAGTCTCATGGATGTCCATGTTTCTCAAACCTCTGCAGCATAACCCACATCTCTGGTCTCTGGTTTATCCATACAATCAGTATAGAGCCATACAAACAGCATAAAGCCTAATTGATTTATGTCTACTTTGGGGAAGCACAAGAGCAATAAACACAACATGTTAGCAAACTGTCGACTTTTCACACGATGTTGCGAACTGCTTGGTCAGCGGTAAGACACAAACAAAACAGTAAAGTTGCGGGCCACTAAAGCAAAAAAAACAAACCAAAAGACGCTTCAGATGGTGCGCAGAAGTGACAGTTACTCCAGAGTGAAGTTATCTAAGGGTTGGTTACTACTATTCACATTGTGCATAGACATTTCAACCATTGTTAATGTGAAATATAGATTAGAACTGTTTAAATGACCTTGACCGGTTCACTGTCACAACCTCGGAAACAGGAAAGGAAGACTCAAAATGCACGACGCCAGAAACAAATGTAAAGTGTTAAATAAAATACTTTTCAAAAACAGGTAACAAAACGCTTTCGAGGAGGCTGTACAGACTTTTCCAAAAAACACTGCTTTACACGCTGGCAAGACAAACTGGCACAAGACAAGTGGAGACAGGACTATTTATACAAGAGGTGAGTGGGCACAGGTGGAAACAATCAGGGGTGGGGCAGACGCTGGCGATGGCGGGAAAACACACAGGAAGTTAAGGGAACTGGATTGAGAAACAAGAGGTAGGTACAAAATAAAAATAAATAAATAAAAAGGAAGTGACATGACAGACAGTGAATGACAAGACTGGACAACATGAAAACTTCAATAAACACGATGAGACATGACATCCACGGGTTGCTACATAGTACTCCTTAGAGTAATTGGTAACTAACATGCTGTATATTAAGTGTCAGTTTTTTGATCCAAAGTCAGATTATTGACTTGCTGAGAAGATAAGTTATAATACTGGAGGAGGATGGAAGCACTACCAGTGTGCAAACTTTACGTCTCCAAATGACCTACTTGTAGACATGCTGTCAACCATTATCATTTGTTGTTTTAAGTCGAACATACCTCTGTGCACTTTGTAAACAGACAACTTTAATGGAGCATGTCGTGTGTACACAGTGTTTGAGTATGTTGGCCTGATTTGTACTGTGTTTACGTGCTTTTAATGCTTTCCTGCTGTGGATGTGAAGTCTGAGTCTGGCCAGGATCATTGCTTGTTAAATCTATCTGCTACAGTTATCACCAGGTACACCCTGTGGAGAACCGTAATTACTTGCAGTCATCTCTTTCCTCTGGGTAGAACATGAACTCACTTTTAGCCCTACAACACGCATATGTGCATGGGCGCACACACACACACACACACACACACACACACACACACACACACACACACACACACACACAGGTAGTTAATCACTAGCAGCTACAGATAATGACTCCACTCCAATAAGGTGAAGCTGAATCACCTGCTCAAGAATACTTTTACAGTAATGCACTTGTTGGGCATCCTGGGTGCAGGGATTTAAATGACAGGGGGTTAGTATAGATTCAAAGTTTTGTTTGTTATCATTGGACATTTCAACCGAACAAGTTGGAAATGACTACATTTGTGTATTATCCAGGCAAACAAGGACAGGTTATTGGAGTGAGTTATTGGCTCTTAATATCCTTGACTGTCGGACCATGGTCTCTCTTTTTTTTTTTTTTTTTTTATGAATTAGGCCCATCAATCCATCCATCCATCTTTCCCTGTTTAACCAGCTAATTAAGTGAGTCCAGATGTCCTTGTGTTCTGTATCTACCCGGGGTCTCCTACCAGTTGGACGTGCCCAGAAAACCTCCTGAGGAGGCATCCTGAACAGATGCCCGAACCACCTCCACTGGCTCCCTTAGGCGCAAAGAAGCAGCGGCTCAACTCCGAGCTCCCTCCAGATGTCTAAGCTCCTCACCCTATCTCGAGCCTGATAGACCTACCACATTTCTAAAATAAATTATGTTTAAAGTAAACATTCTAAATGTTACTACATACAGCATTGTAAAGCAATTTGGGAAAATGAAAGTACATGTAGACAAGAGTAAATGTGCTAAAGAACTCAAATGTTATTTTGTTGTACTTTTCTTTAGGTGTAATATAACTTATTTAGATTGGCTGATTAGATTAGATGAAACTTTAATGAGTGCTGGGGGGATCTGAGGCAGCAGATAATGGAGCAGCTGAGCATCCAGGGGGAAAAGCATTCAAGATGTGCATAATTACAGCACCTGACTGAACAAGACAAAGAATAGAAAATATGGCAAATATGAGATGGAACATGACAATATTTGTGTTTTGAAACTAAATGAAGGTAATATAAATATAAATAAGGAAAACAAAGGTTCAGTGAAGCAGCCTCATGATGTTTTCTGTACATGTGTGTGATGTATAAATTCCTCACCATGAAAACACAGTTTCTATTTCCCTTCTCTGTCACATCCCCCTTCCCTGCTTCACTTTTATCGTTTCACAGTGAGGTAATGTTGAGGTAACATCTGGAGCTGTAATAGAGCTCGGTCCAGTGTGTTTTGGTGCTAGCTTTGGCACACATCACTACAGCACAGGGTGTGGCATGCTGCTGCGGGGCGGCGAGGGTTAATGGTGGGATTGCCAGTGTTATGGTCAGTGGCACGACGATACTCCCGATGCTTATAAAAATGCTGTGCAGGTCATAGCTACAGCAATACAAAGAAGGGAGGTCCACACAGCAACCATTCAATTAAGCAAATGATTTACTAAGGATGACTCAACAAAAGCAAAGCGTGATATGTGAAGTCAGCCGTCAGTGGTGGAGTGTGGCTGTTAGGGGCTATGAAACTGCAGGTGCAACCTAAGACTACATGTGGTAGGATGAGCAGAGGATAAGCACAATCAAGCAGTTGTTAAATTGTTGTTTTCATCATGTGGAATATGTGGAATTTATTTTATTAAAAAATAGATAGCCCACCAAGAGGTCAGAAGCCATGTCAGCTTTACATCCAGCATCATCATCATATAAAGAATCTCACTGCATATAAGTTATGTAACTTATCAGACAGTATTATTAATCAAAAGTCATGTTTCCATGTCAGTTCTCAGACCAGTCGGACAATTGGCACTGTTTTATGTAATGACTGTCATTAAGCCAGGTGGCTTTAAGTCATAATTGAGACTTTTACTCAGCGTGTCTGTAAAGTTCTACGTCACTCCCCGTGTAGAATTGTTTAGCCCACTCAGCTGCTAAGGAAGTCCAGCTGGACTCCAGCATGGAACCACAAACAACACATGGATGTGCTCACAAATGCCATCTGGAACATTCAAAGAATGCATGAATTAACATGTACAGATGCAGGTGCGTGAGTAGAATTGTACACACACAGAGGGGTGTCAATAGAACACATCATGTGGTGAATGATAAGAGACTCAGGCTCAAAACTAAAACTATAAAAGTCCAAAAGAGTGTGCAACAGTGTAACCATGAGACTGTAGATACTGTACATGTATGTGTTTTTGTGACAGTGTGGATTTGTGTGGAGGCTGATTGGTCCCGTTGCTCCAGAAAAGTCCCCACAAAACTTCCAGTCATTCCGTCTCCTTTTCCTGAGAGAAAGTTGTGACCTCGTCTCCAAAGCAGCTGCATCTCAAAGACAAGCAGACTCACTTCCCACAATCCCTTGTGTTATGAACTTTTGACCTCCACAGAGAAATAATAGCAGGAGACGTATTCTCGAGATGAATCCTCGCTGCTGTGTTTAGTATTAGGACAATTAAGAAATATTGCAATTTGGTAAAAAAGTATTTTAAAATGACTCAGTTCATAATATTTACATAATTGTACACTTAAATAGATTAGTTTTGTTTTGATGGAAACTGCAAAGGGAAACTAGATTTCCTTTCCCACAGGTCTTACACCCTTACATCACAGTATCCTCGATGAATCGACCTATTCAGAACATCCTTCACCCTGTGGGGAACATTTGCAGCAGAACAAGATGAGCTATCAAACTCTCTACATTCAGCTCACACATGGAAACCCAGAGGGAAATCGCACTACAGTCGTGGGAAGACTTACCTGGTCATCATGTTCTCCTGACTTTATATTACTGTCTCTAAACTTTATTACATCTTAGATCAAATCTTTGCAGTGGTTGATGTGTAGTGCTGTGCATTGATGTGCACTACAAAGCTGAGACTACAAAGAGAACCCAGGTGTTGAGATTGAATGTAAACCTGCTGTGTCCGTGCATTTTATTATGATATGTAGTTCCCCCATCTGTACTATAAAACTTGTATCTGTGTGAGTAAGGGTTTACACTCTTATGTGCATGCATTACAATGTGTATGCAGATAAAACTCAAACAGAGTTAGGTTTCACGCTGATGTTAAACCTATTATCATAACAACCGGCAAGAAAGCTCATAAGATTATGGGATGTAATAAAGTTAATGAGCTCAGCATCACAAGGGACAAATGGTCCGTGTATCTGTAGCTGTGTGTGAGTTTGTGTGTGTGAGTTTGTGTGTGTGTGTGAGTTTGTGTGTGTGAGTTTGTGTGTGTGTGTGTGTGTGTGTGTGTGTGTGTGTGTGTGTGTGTGTGTGTGTGTGAGTGCAGTGAGACAAAGCTATGAAGATGTCTGTTTGCAGTTGAACATTATTGTGATCCACAAATCAAAGTCATGTGACTTTTAACGAATAGTATAGTGAATTACAATTTGACATTCAGTAATTACATTAGAGTTACTTATCACAATAATGATTTGGATAGGTATATCTACACACTCATAAAGCTCATATATATGCATATATATATATATATATTTATATGCATATATATATATATATGATCACATCATCATTTCCGTCACAAGGATGTTGTATTTTTACTATGCTGTTTATCCTGTACACACAACATCTATTGCAGTCTGTCCGTCCTGGGAGAGGGATCCCAGGGAGACAAATGTGTAATTTGTGATATTGGGCTGTATAAATACATTTGATTTCGATTTGAATTAGATTTCCCTTGCCGTCAGACAGCCCTTTTCGACGGGGAACTGAAGTGGATATCTATGCTCTCTTTAAAGCCACCATTGACAAAAACTGTAATTTCACCTCGCAGAAGACGGAAGTTGCTGCTCTACCTCTGCCTCGATACGTTAGTTGGTTTGTTTTATTCTGAGACTTTGCTGCTCTAAAAGATTCATTTGGACACTAAGCTTTTTGTCTGTGTCACGTCTGTGCCTGAACTCGCACCTGCCACGCCCCCCTCTGTCTCCACTCACTCACCTGCACTGCATCCACAATCACCGGAATACTGATTGCCAGCACCTGTGTTCACAGCATAAAGTCTCCTCACTCCCTTCACTCCGCATCTGGCCTCGTACAAAGTGGACTAAACCCCATGGACTTCCTCCCCAGATTCTGCAACGCGATTTTCCTGCCTTTTGCCTTTTTGCCCGTCTGTCTGCCTGATCCCGGTATCGTACCGTTTTCTGTTTGCTCCGTTGGTTCTCGTTTGTTCCGAGTTCGACTCGTGTACCTTGTTTTGACGCTCCCTGTTTTGTACTTTTTAGTTCACTGTGCTTTTACGCCAGTCTCCTTATTTTCCAGTGCTTAGAGCCTGAGTATTCCTGAGTTCCTGATCCTTGTGTTCACCCCTCCCCTGTCTGTATGGTGTTTCCATCTGCTCGCTGGCTGAGCCTAATAAACTATTGTCAATTCCATCTCTGAGTCCTGACGTCCGTGACAGTCTGACCTTGTTTTGCTAGTATTTGTATCTTGTGAGTAGTCAGTGCTGTGCCTTAATGGACATACAGAAAACATGACGAGGCAGGTAAGCTAAATGTAATACGTTAGATCATTATTTTTATAGATTCCTCCTTCATTTTTATTTATTTTTAGTTCTAAATTCTTTTTTGTTGGTCTTTGAAAAATGTGAAAGTAACCATGGAAGAACAAAGGGCTTAGGTCTGTAAATGCATGCATGTTTCTCGTCAGGGTGTGTGTGATAAGTGTGTTTATTGCAGGTTATTGAGCTGATATTGCAGAAACACACACATGCATAGATAGACTGAGCATCTGGATACAAGATTAGTCAAACATTCTCATGATTTCTGGCAGTTTAACAGCTGTTAGGGTTGCACACACACACACACACAAACAAACACACGCACACACCTACAGACACACACATCTACAGACACACCTACAGACATACACAATACCTTCATCTAGAGAAACTCTGCCTCCATCAGGGCAGGGACATCTGGAGTCCAAAGAGAGGCAGCGTCAGTGGGCCACACAGCGGGAGCGGAGCCCCTGGTCCTGGAGAGGCTCTGGAGATGCCGTCATGTTTTCCAGGCAGCTGGAGCAGGAATGATGAGGCCGGCTACTAACTAGCAGAAAACAAACAGATGCCAAATGGAGAATGGAATGAAAGACTCACAGGTTCATGTGTGTGTCTGCGTGGGAGGAAAGGAGACACTTTTACACACCAGGTGGATTCCTATGTTCCATTACCTTAGTTCTGCTTTAAGGGAAAAAACATATTTATACTGGATATAAGCTAATAATGCATATAAATAATTTATATCCAGAATCAACAAAAACATGAATGATCACTGATGATATTCAGGACAGGACTTTTGTGTAAGGGCGCTTCAACGAGAAAATAGTTGCAGCTATGCAGCTAAACAACACTTTTGGATGCTAGACAAGTTCCCTTCGCACTACAGATCTTTGTATACATAAAGAAAGAGCAGTCCACCTTTATTTAATGGAACAGTTCAATGTTTTGCGAAAAACACTTGTTCACGTGCTTACCAAGAGTAAGATGATCTGTACCAGGAGGTGCAAGTATTGAGCAAATAGGATGTTAAAAAGCCAAATAAACCTCACAGCACCTGTAAAGGGTACGTTAAATCTGTACACAAGGAATGTAAATACAAGACCGCTGGGCCTGGGTGTTGTTTACCATGAAATATTGAAAGTATGGAATTGGAATATATTTAAGCAATAGCTCACGACAGGCCGTGGTATATGGTCATTATATCACAGTTAAGGGGCGTGGTACAACCCCCTTAACTGTGATAATGACCATATACCACGGTCTGAAGTGAGCTATTGCTTTTATGAAACGGTTACCAAGTGTGGCAATATGAAAAAAAAATACACACTCCAATCTAAATAGTTTTTATTATTAAATAATGATGTTCAAAATAAAATAGTTCCTCCGTTGCCTTCTGCACAAAACAAAGTGCGAGGTGGTTGCTATGCAACAACACTAACAGCTAGCGCGGTGTTCTGTTTGTTTCGTTTTTTTTTCCATTCGGTCTACCTGCTCTTCACGTAGCTCTGCATGTCGTCTTTTAGAGGCTTTTTTCTCTGGAGATAGGCACTGATCAATCCACTCCTCCATAGTAAAGCTTTGTAAGTTTGTTTCTTAACGGACGTAATTTAACAGCTGTAACGGTTGTAGCTTTTTCTCAGACGCGGCGGGATACTGACTTGTTGTGAAAAGTAACTACAATTCTACCCGTGATATACACTCATTATACCACGGCTAAGAACCAATCAGATTGCTTGATTTGACATGTCCATTTTATAAATATGTTTATCTCCCTGTGTTAATTGGTATATTTCAGGAATATGTTTAAACATTAAAAGCTTGGGGGTGTGTACATTGCGTTAATATATCCAATCACATTTGATTTAGGGTGATTAGCTAAACTCGCCTATCATATAAAGTACTTTTGACCATTAGCTTGTAGGTAGTAGCTACTCTTATTTAATATTTTCCCCCTTATTCTCTTCTTCCTGATCTGATAACACAAGATAGGGAGGTGTACGTGGAGGCCTCACTAGAACTTGAGAACTAGAGCTCTGCTAACGCTAACGGTGCATTCATGTGATCCTCGGATGATCCCATTTCTCAAGTTGGGAAGTTGTTCTTCTGACTTTGGTGTGTTCATGAGCATTAAGTAACGTGGGAACAATATGTACGCTACAGATAACTTGTGTTGTATTTTATTGCTCAAGGCAATTAAACAACCTGTTAACTGTTTCCAAGTTGGTTTTCCGAATTGAGGGGCAAGTCACGTAAATTTTCATAGTCGGCATCACATTTTTCCAATTATACCGACACCACTTAAATGCAGCACAAGTGCCCAATTTGACAGTGGTAATAAAAGTGAACCATAATACGTGTATCTGCCCCGTGATTCGGATCTGCTCCAAAATGTAATGTGTTTGTGCTTGGCCCATGCTAGACCCATCCAGCAAGGTTCATGAAAATTGGGGATTAGGTTTTCCGTAATCCTGTTTACAGAAAAACAAACAAACAGGCAAACCAAGCTGAAAACATAACCTCCTTGGTGGAGGTAATAATATTTAGTTAGCTTTAGAGCAGTTAGTCAAGCACTTTTGAACTTTATTTTTCACCTCCTGGCTCCAGCTCTATTCGTGGCACCGAAAACGAGCTTCTCATTTAACTCACAGCAAGTTACTAACTGTGAAATAACTATCTCTAAAAACGTCTCCTCTGACATGTGGCATCAATGCACAATTTATCCAAAGACATGGATACACTAAATACAAATAAGACCCTTCAGAAATGTCATTTAATGCCTTTCTGGTCATCTTTCATTGAGAATTTTACTGCATTTACTTTTGTATGGCACAGGGCAAGAGTGCTTGAAGGCACAACACAGGAATGTGTTCTGCACTTTCAGCATAAATAGATCCAAGTACCAACATCCTGTTCATAAGAAGCAATGGGTTTCAGAGAATATGGTTCTATTTTGAGAAGAATTAGCATGAACAATACTGCCTGCCATGACAGTAATTATTCAGAGCACAGTCTCAGTTGTTAATGCTGATTAAAGCAAGCTAGCTAACAAGCTAAATGCTACAGGTAACTAATTCAATATTAATGCTTTTCCAGTTGCCTCTTTCTGCAAAAATGGCTTCTTCAGTCTTTACATGCAGTAGTCAGACAGCGCTCATTGTGAGGCTGACAGTGATAAGAACTCTCTTCAGCTTGGCCCTGTACATCTCAGCTCCCACCCTCCCCCATATTCATATTTTTTCATGGCAGAACCACTTCTCAGCTCGCTTCATCTCCCTCTATCACGCCTGCTCATTCATCGTGTTGTCGAGGTGAGTCTGTTCTGTCTTCGTTTCAGCTTCTCTGTCAGATCCCGCCTGGGGCCACAAGGATTCCTGTGATAGCATCCTCAAAGTTAAGATATGCCTGCACACTGACACACATGAAAGAGAGGAGAGGCTGTAAGTCGGCGAGAGAGAGCGAGTGAGCATCTGACGGAGAGATGTGTTTGGTCCCTGTTGGCAGTTCACTTTCAATTTGCTTGATTTATATTGTTACATTTAAAAGTGCAAATTACTACATAATTGAAAATGTTTTTATAGCCTGAAAATGAAAGTAAATGTAGTCTGGTTTTTGAATTTCCATTTTCGGATTCTTAATTGAATGAAAAACATATTTAGCCAAACCCTGCATCTGAGATGTCCCTTGCTGTTTTGATGTCTGCAACTCATTTTCTCTATCCAGTTGGTTATCAGTCTCTTCTCACCCCCTCCCTCCATTGGTCTAATAACTACTGTGCCTTTCTCTGATGTCTGCCTCAGAATAAAGGGTTCTTGTGCAGAGCCAGAGCAGTCTGGCCCGGCTCTCGCCTCTACATGCATTCCAGCCTCCGTCTCATCTCAGCTCAGAGCAATGGCTTCAGTCTTGATGCACTCCTGACTGGCTAAGTGGGCTGAGTAGGTGGCTGCTCGTCTATCTGCAGTCTGCCTGCATGACTTTCTAACAGGCTGGCGGGGTTGATAACCAACGGCGAGCTAAGTGTGGGAGTTATTTAAAGTTCAGGTTTTTGCTTGCTGAGTGTCATTTCAAATTAAAATTTCTCCTGCCTCATTTGAAAAGTTGATGACTTTACAGGCTATTTGACAACTCAAAAACAATTAGCATGGCACCTGGTTGCTGCCATGCCATTGTTCCGACGACACATTATTCTGAAACCCCAATAGTCTGAAAAAAGGTTCAGTTGGATCGATCTAAAGCCAAAATTTACAACATCCCGTTATCTGAAAAACAAACTATTGTTCCGAAGGCCCATTGCTCCGAAGATATACACCACAAACAAACAGAAGCACAAATCATCTCCTCATCTTTTAAATTAACAACTTAACCTCTTTGATTAAGTCAAGAAATGCAAAATAGTAATAATAATGTTACTTTTAACATACTCAACTTTTTGATTCAACTGAAGCAACTCAAAGAGGGGGGTCCAACAAGTTAGATTATTTGAATTGTTTTTGTCAGTAGCTATAATAGTGAAATGATCATCGATATAGGCTGCTTGAATATAATCACCTGATTGCGAGAACTGTATAATAATGAGTTTATTTTTAAAAACAAAAAAGTGGAGGAGCAAAACTATAACTTTGCTCCTCCTAATTGAATTGGGGATGCATTTGCTCCAATACTCAGGCACCTATTGCTATTTGTCAATTCATTCTAATGTTCATAAGCAATGAGTTAAGGAGACATGACGACCACGATGCACTGAAAACCAAAAGAAAACGTCAGGATGATCCTTTAAACCCAGAAGTTCTTCCAACATTTTGTAATTTGTTATTCCAGCACTACCTGTTGCATCCACAAAGCACAGCTGGGCAGACATGTTATAGTTATTTCACCATGTGATAAAAACATTATGGCAATACGATCAATTACAAAATATGATATGCGGAAATTGTATATCCTCAAATATGGGCCAAATATTTAGATCCAAACTTTACTTAATTTATCAGTTGTTGGAAACAATGGAAGCACTGTGTCACCGCATGGCTTTGCCTCTTCGCTGGAAAATTGCAAATTTGGGAGATTTTGTTGACATAACACTGTTAAACATAGAGGTGCTTTCAATGGCAAAAAATATATGATTATATATATATATATATATATATATATATATATATATATATATAATTTGTTTTCCAGAGAGGAAAGCTTTAAAATTTGGGAAATGCTATGTTGTCACCAGCATTACCATGGCAATAATACACAATATCAGTTGTTGGGGCAAGGCTATTATGGTTTCGCTTCCAGTGTTTTAAACAGCTGAAAATAGTCGTGTAGAGTCTGAAAATATAAACAACATTAGGCCTGTATTTTAGCTGTACAAAGTCCCTAAACACTTTTAATTAATATTTAATTTAGTCTTTATTATTTCTGATAAATATCCATCCATCGTCTACCGCTTATCCGGGGTTGGAAGGAGGGTAGGAACGAAGATCGACCGGTAGATTGAGAGCTTTGCCTTCTGGCTCAGCTCTCTTTTCGTCACAACGGTGCGGTAAAGTGACTCTCGTTCCATTGTCCCCTCACTCGCGAACAAGACCCCAAGGTACTTGAACTCCTTCACTTGGGGTAAGGGCACATTCCTAACCCGCAGTAGACAATCCACCGGTTTCCTGCTGAGAGCCATGGCCTCAGATTTTGAGGTGCTGATCCTCATCCCAACCGCTTCACACTCGGCTGCGAACCGATCCAGTGACTGTTGAAGGTCACAGACCGATGACGCCATAAGGACCACATCATCTGCAAAGAGCAGCGATGAGATCCTCAGGCCACCGAACTGCAACCCCTCTCCTCCACGACTACGCCATCGATATCCTGTCTATGAAAATCACGAACAGGATTGGTGATAAAGCGCAGCCCTTGCGGAGGCCAACATTACTGCCGAGTATCCGGACAAAACTCTCGCTTTGTGGCATACAGGGATTGGATGGCCCTCAGAAGTGACCCCTTCATCCCATACTCCCGCAGCACCTCCCACAGTATGACCCGGTCATACGCCTTCTCCAGATCCACAAAACACATTTTTAGATCAGGGAGGCCGTTCCTCCCAATCACGCCTCTCCAGGTGTCTTCATCGTTTCCCACGTGTGCGTTGAAGTCTCCCAGCAAGACTACGGAGTCCCTTACTGGAGCCCCCTGCAGGGCTCCTTTCAGGGTCTCCAAGAAGGCTGAATACTTCGAACTGCCGTTTGGGGCATAGGCACAAACAACAGTCAGAGTTTCCCCCCCATAACCTGAAGGCGTAGGGAGGCGACCCTCTCGTCCACCGGGGTGAACTCCAACGTAGCGGCGCTCAGCCGGGGACTTGTGAGTATCCCCACACCCGCCAGACGCCTCACACCTTGGGCAACTCCGGAGAAGAATAGAGTCCAACCCCTATCCAGGAGTATGGTTCCAGAGCCAAGACTATGCGTAGATGTAAGCCCCACTAGATCCAACTGGTAGCACTCAACCTCACGCACTAGTTTCGGCTCTTTCCCCCACAGAGAGGTGACGTTCCACGTCCCCAGAGCCAGCCTCTGTTGCTACGTCGAGGTCCCTGACCATCACTGCCACCCATGTGACAGCACACCCGACCCCAGCATTTTTTCCCATGAGTGGTGGGCCCACAGGATGGATGGATGGGAGGCACCGCGTAGCTTCTTCGGGTTGTGCCCGACCAGGCTCCGGGCAAACCCGGCCAGGTCTCTTCTTTCCTTTCCCTTTTTTTCATGGAGTCGTTTTGAACCATTCTTAGTCTGGCCCCTCGCCTGAGACCAATTTGCCTTGGGAGACCCTACCAGGAGCACTACGCTCCAGACAACACAGCTCTCAGGTTCATAGGGACACACAAACCTCTCCACCACGATAAGGTGATGGTTCACAGAGAGGTCTGATAAATAAATATAATCTGCTATACAAATCCGTTTTACCCCTCTCTGTGATTCACCTTTAGTCTGGCAATAACTGTGACAGTCTGATTAGATTAATTGTAATATCTAAATGTACATGACATGGAGATGCCAGTAAAAGAGTTTGGTGGTGCTACAGTTAGCTGTCAGGATAAATTTCTAAGTGTAAGTAAATACTGGAGACTGGATTTCCATAACTGAATGCATAAATGTACAAGCAAAGGCATTATCAACCACGCTGACACACTGGCTGACTGCCTGTTTGACTGCCTGTTTGACCTGCTGGTTGTGTGTCTGGCGAATGGCAGCATTGACCTTACACTATGACATATCCGAATCGCATCCTTGAGCTCGGCGGGCCACGTTGCCAGCACAAGGACAGCTGGGGAATACCATTCCATGAGTTATGCATCTTAAATGCCCCAGGCAGTCCAGCTGGAACGTCAACACTAACAAGTCTGTCCAAAAACTATGAAAAACAGGGAAATGCAATGTAAAGTCCAGCTTTGTCTACTTAGATTTTGTTGGCTTATTATTCATACAGTAAAGTGTCTGCTTCCGTTGACCTGAGCTCCTACACTAAACATCTTTAAGGAACACTTTTAGTTATCACTTTTCACAGTTATTAGTAGCCAGACTAAGTGAAGAATACTGAATTTTAGAGCAGAGATTTCTCGGAGAAGTGTATACGTGAACTAATGTATACGTGTAGTGAGACTGCTAAACACTGCAAAAAAGGTAAGTTATTTTTGCCTCACTTTTAGCTGAAATGTATACTGTTACAGTATCATTTGGTAGAATGAGACACTTGGGATCACACTTGATCCCATTAGACTCGGCCAGATATGGAATGAAGAACACATCAAATTGCAACTGTCTTAAATCAAAGCAACGCTAAGGTTTTCACTTATAATTTCACTGTATTCCCATTCAAGGTTGTAAAATAGAGTAAGGATCAGATGTAGCAGGGAGACAACAAGCAAAAAAGGAGGGATGCGTCAGCACCAAGAGACTTAAGAATGCACGCTGGGTAAAAATTAAATGAGACGCCACTATAAGAACATCTCTGCCAGCCCAGTCTCTGCTGCCTGGAATGTGTTTGCATTGGTATTTGTATTGTCTTGTTATTTCATCTGGCTCAGGAATGCAGACAGATAGGAAGTTAGCAACCACCTCTGTTTGGACCACTAACTTACTTCCCTGGGGTGATGCACACACACACGCACACACACACACACACACACACACACACACAGCTCAGTACATTTATAGGGCTGTACATCGTGACAGTCGGCTGTCTGTCTAGTCCTCATCTATTCTTGTCATGCAGCTGCGTAGGTGTGGATTAAACCTCTTCCTGCAGGATGCACTCTACTAGTGCATCTCACTTAATGAGAACAGATGCCATGTTACGTGGCTAGACCTGGCCGGAAATATCAGGAAGCCAATGTTCTGCATGGTGCAGCCACTGCCCAGGCTGAAGCAACCGGAGACAAATCATGGGAAATTGTGTTTTCTGGGGTTCCCTGGGGGCAGAGGGGGCTATAAGAAGCACATCTCACTGGTGCATGACCTTTGTCATGTGTAATCTCTGCAACTGCCCCACTTTGTTTTCTCCCTCTGTGTACGATCTAGTGCAGTGAAGCAGTAATCACGTAAAAGTCTCATGTGACAGGTGTGGCAGGTATGGTCATTTGCAATAGACACTAGAGATCCTACAATAGAAAATATTGTTATAGAGCAACATCTTCATTCCCCTCCCAACATAACCAGCATGTGAGGTTTGTGGTTGTAAAATGAGTACATCAAAACAACAAGAAGTGCAAAATGAGAAGGCGAGTTAAGAATGTCAAAAATGAGCCTCAGGATGTAATGAAGTGAGACCTCAACCACAAGCAGACAAGTGGGGGGTCGGGGGGGGGGCAGCCGAACAAGGCTAAGTTATAGACCTCCTGCCTCATTAGGGGAATTACAATGACGCCTACATCCCTTAGGACATGGGATATTGTGTGTTGTATGTGTTTGTGTGGCTTTTTGTTTGCGTGGGTGTGTGCATGTTTGTATTGCTTTGAGCTCATGTGATGTTTTCCCTGCTGGCTACAAGTTGCAGTTATCTGACGGAGACTAATATAGTGCTATACTGCATGTTCCAGAAACAAGGAACTTTTTGAAAGACAGTCTTGCCGGTATGAAGATATCTCCACATGAATAATTCTGTCTGATGTGTCCTGTGTCTCTGTGTCAGGCAACTTGCACTGACAAATACCAGCAATAGAAATGTATTGTGTAGCTTCTCCCAGTTTCCGTGAGCCAATGCTGATTTAATGTGCATTAAGTGCTTTTGAGAAGTCTGTAATACTTCATTTGTCACAATTCAGACATTGATAAGAACAATAAAGTTGGCTGTTTCAAAGACAGGCAGACAAAAACAATATCCCTTAAAAATATTTGTTCACACATTTTATTTTTTTAAGATGCATTCAGGGATATGTTTATTGAAGATTGTTGTTCTCTGAGCGAAGGCTCTTAGGCAGCACCTCCTCTGGGAAATTGGGTAAATGAGTAAAAATGTGTTGCTGCTCTGTCACTAGGAAGGACTTCCTTCGCAGTACACCATCACTGGAAATATTAAAACTGTTGATGGCCAAGAGCCAAGCTAACGTAACATTAGCATTAAGGCTGTTAGCTGTATGTCAGGGCTATTCAACTTCAACTTTTTTTATATTCAGAACTCAGTTTTCACATTGAACAGGTGCTCTTTTATTAAATGATATGTATCTTGTTTATGTGCACGTTTCCGTGTTTACTGCGTTACTTTGCGCATTCACATTCTCTCCTCTGCTTCGTGGGGCTCAGTCAGTCACAGCGGAGGAGAGGAGAGAACTAAAACAAAGCAGGGCTGCTATTGTGGCTCTTGTTCTGTGCAAAAGCGACCAAAAGCCACTTGACTCTGTTAAATGATGCTAACGGTCGCTGTACTTTCCTTCTCTGTTCCTCTGAGCCCACGGGACATCTGGCAGAAAACGAGCCGTGACTTGACCTGTAGTGCCTCTCCCCTGGTGTATTCTTTCATCACGGAAATACATTTGTTGCACGATAAACACACCAGTTTATTACTTGTTGTTGCTGGCAAAGTAAATAAATACGTGTCGGTCCATTCGCTCTGGAAGTGATTCAGACTCAACTTTACGTTTCTTTGGCTTGGAGAGAGACATCTTGAAGCGTGTTGTTAGCGTGCAGAGCTAAAGTAAGGGAGTGACTTTACTCTGTGGCCCGCCAACCCAGCGTGAGCTTGACTGGGCCGATGGCAGGTGCGGACAGAGTGCGGTTTTTTTCCAGACGCCGCTGCAGCTCGGAGTGGGATGGAAACACCTGCATTTTCGCCGCATTTGGTGTGAATCAGACTTTAGTTTTATTTATGCTATAAATGCCAGCCCGATTTGCAGGCAACCTCTTGCGGGCCAGAAAAAAGTTCAGAAGGGCAGTATCCGGCCCGCGGGCCGCTAATTGAATAGGCCTGCTGTAGAGTCTAATGTCGAGGAGTCCACTTTTTCTGGATCGCTCAACGCTGTTGAGGAGACAATTTAAATGTATTTTCCTTTGGAGCATCACTTTCCCTCAGGAGTTTAAGAAGTTTCTGTCCACTGTTCAAACACAACAATTTAATTTGAGCAAACAGTGAATTGATTTAATTGGATTCGAATGCTCTTCTGAAATTCAACCCTGATTCCTGATTCAAGCAGACAATGTAATGTATTTATTTTATATATAACGTCTTGTCTGGTGTATCTTTCAGATCCAATAGCTTCATGTAAGATTACTCTGTTTTCTGTTTTACACTTATGGAAGAGCTAATGCCAGTGGCAATATCTTCTTCCATGAAGTTGTGTTTAGTATCAAGCTTTCAGAATTAGACACATGGTTACGAGTAAGTTCACATTGCTGCTTGAAGCAGATGCTCCACAGGTTGCATCAGGAAGGGAGGAAACACAGGCAACAAGCAGGAGGAGCAGGAGGAGCTCTGATCTGAACACCTTCTGTGACTACAGACAAGCAGCTGCTGGACACTTCCTTCTGTGCTCCAAAACCCATTTGACCACCTATTAAAAACCCTCGTAACTCCATTACACAGCCCCTGTTTATACCACCTCATGACCAAACACACACACACACACACACGCACACACACACACACACACACACACACACACACACACACACACAGATCAATCTCCCTTCCATTTCTTAATTATTTTCTCACTCCATTTCTCCATAGCCTTTCTGTATAATATTTGTTTTTAAGACAAATGTCTGTTGTAGTTAAATATTTCAGCTTTTTGCCGCAGTCATCTGCCGCTTTCCAGGAGTTTTATATGAATACAGAAGGTGTTGCTCTTGTCTATTGAGAGATCAGCTAACTAAATTGGCTCTGTACAGTACACCTCTTTAAACAACTGACGGTCTATTTTTACTTTATCATTAAAGCTGATCTAATCAATATTTTTATATTATGAATGGATGGGATGATTATTTGTAATCTGAAAGGATTTGAGTGTGGTAAAAACCCCACAGATAATTAATACCTGCAGCTCCATCAGCTACACAAGCATGTTAACTTCTTGTTAAAATAAATGGTGGGGCTTTAAATGATAAAGCCCCCCATGGTAAACCAGCACGGTGGATTGTAATAATTTGCCTGTTTTGATTAAAAAGGTTCAGTTCATTTCTGTTATTATCATGAAGAAATGGCTGTCAATGAGGATTTCTCATAACAGTCTTTGTGCATGAAATTAAAGCATCTCTGTTATCTCTTTCTGACTGACTGTAGTAAGCTGGTGAGTCACAAATTAATATGAATTTTGTTTGGGTTTAAATATTGAATCCTGTCTCGGTCTTTGCATCTTTTTTTTTCACGCAGAATACTGCAGACATGTCACTCATGCATGCACAGCTGCCTTTTACAGTAACCTTTCCCTTAGAAGGTTAATTAGCCGTGTGACTTACAGTTTGCGTGTGAAAGAAAAATAAAGAGAAAGTTGGCCAAGTCATGAGGGCAGCCAATGTACTGCCCCCCTCCCCTGGCACACGACACTGTGGGAGGAGGGCCAGAATTTGGTCCTCCATGGTAAAAAGGTAGATGTGTGTGCCATGATCCTTGCTGCAGTCTTTCCAGTAAAAACAAACAAAAAGAAGTGTGGGACATGATTTGTCAGGATCTGGCAGCTTGTTCTTGATCCATCATAGACTGCTATCATAGACTCTCTCCAAACAATGTTTATATTTACATCATTTACTGTCATACAGCAAATACAGTATGTGGATCTTATCTGTGACAGTAGTGTAATGCTTTCAGCTAAGGATTTTCTAAGTACCATATTAGGTTTTAAATGGTGCTATCAATGTTTTTATAAAAGTAGGAGTTACTTTTGTACAAATGATGGATTTGTCATTTTGGAAAGAAAGTCTTTAATTATTTAGAGACCAATTAGTCAAACCACATAGCCTGCAGTAAATTCATAGGGGATAGAGGTAGAGTGGGTATGAATCTACATGTGCCATATTTACTGTACATATTGAATAACAGAAAGGAGTTTGCATTTAAGTCATACCTCAATTATTATCAACTGAATGATCTCAGGATCAGAGAGCGCTAAATTAATTTGTGCCTCGGGTGAAGATTCTGTGTTGTGAAGAGTGTGTGTGATCTTTCTTACGAAAGGTTAACCCATTATTTTTTAAATGTCAGCATACAGCATTATATTACTAGAAAGGTGAGGAAGTGGAAATGGGTCACAACAACACCATTATCAAATGGCTCACCCTAAACATTAGAATTTTTGAATTGCAAAAATACAAATTAATGACGATAAACTGTAAACAAAAATGTATAATAAATTATTTCCTATTTCATGTGCAAATGTACTGTTTTACTCATGTATCAATACATGATTTATTTTATAACGTGTTCAGCCATTTCCTCATTCAGTACAACCCCACTGTGTCCTCACTCCAGTAGAGATCCCAAAGGGAACATAGCTCGGCTCACATCATACATTCAAACTAACCAGGAAATGAGTCAGTGTTACCAAGGAGACCAGCAGTCGGGGTCATTAAAGGCAAGGGCGCAGAGGACTGCTCTGATGAGCATATATTTAGGTACAATCTTAAATAATCAAAACTTACATAGCAGACACATAGCTTTGTACTAATTGCTAGCACTATACACATGTTTGATATTGTGATACCCGCAGGTAAAATAGCTATCAATGTAAACCCAAAACGGCTATTTAACATAAAAGTCGCTTTACACGGTGCAATTTCTAGCTGTTCCAGACAAACATTGACGAATGTGAATAAATTCTTTGGCTGTTAATACATGAACTGATGTGTCTTGACATACATATAAAAGAGTAAGCTAATTAAAAAAAAAACATCATAAAGTGTTTCAGTAAAATGGTGGACCTGATGGTCATAATTCAAACATTTCATTACCCCCGTTTTCCATTATAACAATTACATTTTCTTTTTTCTCTTGAGATCACAAGTTATTTATGTCGTTATCTTAGAATAACTAACGTTTTTTTCCCAAGATAACGAGATATAGTCCTACAGCCTTTTCCGTTTAGTTTATGAAACTTTGTTTTCTTGTGATCTCAAATTAATTATGTCATTATCTCAAAGATTCTTGAGAAAGCAACATTTGTTTTCTCAAGATAATATCATAAATAACTTGTGATCTCAAGAAAAATAAAATTAATTTAACACAAGAAAACAAATACAATGTTTAAACCCAGGCCGTGTAGGGCTTCCGTACCTCCACGACCAACAACACAACCTAAAACAGAGTGTTAGGATACTCTGTCAAAATGATCTGTCAAAGTTACAACAATGAAATACTGCAAAGCATGTAATGTAAATGACAGATTGTTAGTCGCTAAACTTGCTGTACTGAGCATGCTACATTTCTCAAAGTTTCCATTTTATTTGTGCTGCCCACTCTCTTTCTTTGATCACTTATCCATCCATCCATCTCAATCTCTATCTCTAGTGTAGGCTGGTGTTCCTGTAATTACGGCTTCCTACTCCATCTCCCACACTCATACACACACACACACATTCACACACACAACACTCAGACAATAAACACAAGGCTTTTTACAGATCATTTTTTATTTCATGTCTCTTATCCCCATTTATGTAAATTACAGGGCTTCATCCTACCCTCCTGACTGTGGCGATTCTCTTGTGTTTCAGAGGATTTCCATATGATTCGAGTAATTACGTCTCACTATTCGGCCTACGCATAGGGACACTGTGCCATGGGTGGTGGACCGACCGCAGTTCATTGAAAGGTCAACAAATAAACATGCGTATCTTGTTTCACACAGTCCCGCTGCCTTCTCTGCTCACGTGTCTGTTACTATGTTTTGTGTTTGTGTGGCCATGAAAAGTTGAGCTCCGTATTAAGCCATACTGAGCCCCTTTTAAGAGCATTGATCAATTCCCAGAAGGCGAGTGAAGAGTGAAGTCCCCATCATTGTTAGTAACCATACGGTTTTATTTAATGGCTATTTCCTCTGGAGGGATCAATGCCATGATTCAGTGGCTATTTATCACTCAGCGAATGGACTGCAGGGGAATAGGTGGTGGTGGGGGGGGGGGGGGGGTGTATTTTCAGTATTCACTTATAGTAAATAAAAAGCTGGTCATCTACAGTGGGACCTCTAGTCAGTCAGTCATCATGTAAGCCACAGTATAGGGTCTAACCCATTTCTTGTGTGATGGCAGTGGCACGTGTCTGTCTGAAGCCCTGTCCAGGTCAACTGGTAAGTCAGTAGTGATAAGGACGAGTCCAAGACACAAAGATCAAATAAGCAATAGCATAGGCCTCTATCTCAGTCGTGTAGTGTTTAGACAGTTAGCACCATCAAAGACTCATCATTCATCACAACAAATATCCTAAAATATAAATTGAGTTCCAGATGTATAAATCACTAGCCTCATTGATTTACTTATTGATTGCTTTAACTTTGATGCTTCAGTAGAGATTATAGCCTCGCTTGACTGTTTCTCTTGCTGTGTATTTCTTGCTGTCATTGCTAACGGGTATTGTAATTGGAATATTTGGATTGTTTTTTTATGGGTATTTTAGCAAATAATTTAGAAGAATAGTCCACTCACCACTATAACCATTCTTTCCCGTCTGACAGCCACAAGGGCAAAGAGCAAAACCATGATGGATTGGAGGGTGAGAAAGAGGAGAAAAGGAGGTTAAAAGGAGCAGAGGAAAGACGGGAGACGGAAGAGGAAACAGGGACTTATTATCTGATCACCACGGTTCCAGATCAGTAGCTCTCAAAGTGGAGGTCCTAAAGCAAAATGAGTAATGGTTTCAATTCACTATAATGATCCCCTATTAGGCAATGTCTTCTGAGGGTGACCTTTGTCCCCGTCTTTATTCTGTCAGGGCCTTCATTTTCATCACCTTCCCTGTATTTAAGTGCAAATGACTGTTTGCATCCCTCTTATCTGACAACAACATAGCCTCTGGGGGCGAGGGGCTATATTTTTGGGGTTCCGATGTAGCCAGCGGATATCCGGATAACGTATATCAGGGCCAAGATTTCCTTTGCCATACACTGGTCATTGCTTAAGGTCCGATTATCAAGTTGAGATGCGAGCATGGAGTTGAGAGACGACGTCTACGACTAGATTTTTTGCCATTTCGAGGAATAATAGTTTATAGTTTAAGCAAGGCTGTACATGTTTCTGAAGTGACATATATTTATGTTACACTCTTAGAAGGATGATAAAGCTACTGTTTAAAGCACAGAACTGTATGCTGAGTCAAATCCTTAAAAATCTGTTTTATTTTTTACAGCACTGTAATAAAAGCTTTTGCTTTGATGTTTTACCAGCAGTCACTCCAGCTAAATGATTTAACTGGCGGAGATACCCTTGGGCATAACTCACCCCCAGCTATTCTGATGTAGGGCTCACAGGTCATACCAATTCATCATAGCCAGGTGGAGTGGAGTAAATGATGGAGCAACACACACGTACACACACACACACACACAAAGTGGCAGCTCTTTTATGTCAGGCTTGCTCGCTCAGTAAGAACCTGAAAAGCAAATGCTTACTCATAGTAATGTGTGACCCGTGAGTTCACACTGATGCTATCGTAGCTTATACGACAGCTGAACTTGGTCTTCGTGTTATCACAGTAACCCTGTTCTTGTTTGCTCATTCAACATAGATTTAATTCCTTCCTTCATTTTTCCTTTGTCAAGACACAAATAATCCAAAGAGAAGTCACTGTGTTATCTAGTTTACTGCTGTGAAGTCAACTTCTGGGTGGAGAAGTATTTTTCAGTTATTTTCCTTTATGCAACATAAGGTGGTGTGGTGGGAAAATGGAGCGAAGTGGTGGAAGTGTGGAGGGGTGGAGCGGAGGAAGAGATTTAGGTGACATCACCTCCTTCCTCTTACAACTGTGTTTGTGACTATGTGCTGCTACTGGGGGAAATGATGTGTGTGTCTTTCTACAAAAATATTAAGCATGTGAAATATATGTATTCACGTGTGTGTGTGTGTGTGTGTGTGTGTGTGTGTGTGTGTGTGTGTGTGTGTGTGTGTGTGTGTGCGGGTGTATGTGTGTGTGTGTGTGTTGAGGATGGGTTGTGGTGGGATAATATGTGAGTCACCACCCTGCCGCTGGAAAACAATCAAACATAACCACAATGTCCAGTAAATATCTGCTCCCATGAAACCAAGTTTACCAGGAACATCAACCAACTGGCTTGTGACCAACTTTTTTATTTTTTGTGATGGGGAACAAGCAGACACAATGAAGAAGACTGAATCATAACCTTTTACCTGTGACGAGCCTGTCCTCCGAGTGTGCTCCCTTTCTTTGAATTCAAATAAAATGTTAGACAATGCTTTTGCCCTTTTGGCTTATGTGGGAGACATTTTCTCTGATCTAAAAACACAAGCTGTGTTCCTTAGAGAGGTTATGAGTATGTGGCAAAGCATTAATAAAGAAACACTTTTAATTTGCAAGCAAAGGAAATATATTTACATTCAGAATTTTTATTTTGCCCTTTTCTCATCTTTTCTTTTTTAAAGAAGATAGCAAGAAATAACAGCTACCACAGATATTCATACAGCCCACCAACAGAAGATATGCATCTGAAATAAAAACATAGTGGTACAGCACGGGTCAGAAGTAGCCTAAAATGACTTCCACTTTATATCAATATGACTTCACAACTCACGCAGTGAGAATTAACGTCACAATGACATCAATAAAAAGGCGCTTACTATTAAAAATGACAGGACTGGTGATAAACACGAGTCCTGTGTAACAGCTTCTCCTGTGCTGAGCCAAATCCCAAATGCTTCATATTCCAACTTAACACACAGGGTGTAAAGGGTCGAGACAGCACACCTACAACAGTTAATGAAATCAACACAAGACTCATTCTCACAGTCAGCGGCCAATTACACAGCAAATCAAGACGAGGTAAACACCTCATGTTAGGAGGAAAACAAAACACATGCAAGATCAAATCAAGGAATTCATAAATCAGCTAAAAAAGGCCAGATTAAACACACAGAAAACATTGCTACAGAGCTATTGAAAGGGAATTGAAGTAGTTATGCGTATTTGAGGCTGGTACACAAACAAGATCAAATGTGTTCATTAGTGAGCTTTAGAGATGCTAGGTGGATTGTTTCACCCTTGGACAGAGCCAGGCTAGCTGTTATCCATTGCTTCTTGTCTTAGTGCTTGGCTGAGCTAAATATCTCATGTCTGTAGCTTCATATGTAGTACACAGACATGAGAGGGGTATTGACCTTCTCTTCTAACTCGCGGCAAGAAAGTGGGTGTAATTCCCAACATATCAAACTATTTCTTTAAAGTGAAAATGTCTGATTATTGGCAGAACATTTCACTTATTTTGAGGAAAACATGCTTATAATACAACCTATAAAACTCCAGATGGATATCAGTCAACTTATCATTAAAGCTTGATCCTGGAAATACACCCAATGAATACTTTCAGTAAACTTGATAAAGTTTGCATACTACACTGGCACACATACAGCAACCATCTGTGAACTTTATCTAAGTGCATTCTGGAGATAATTACTTGCGATTGAAGTGTTTTGGTGTCTGGATGCACTGGGAGCTCACAGACACACTGACAAAAATAAAGTGTTTACATCTCAAGTTGAGGAATCTACTAAATTTGTGTTTTTGATTAAGCTCATCTTCAGTGCAAAAGTTGATTTTGAAACATTTTAATTTGCAGATCATGTTATTTTTGTTGATCAGTTGCGCAGTTAAATTTAATTGTATTTTTTGCCAATTTATCTACTCTGTTATTTAACTTTTACTGCATTAATGCCATCTCTGTGTTCCTGTTGACTTTTTTTTCTCAGATAATGAGCATATCACTTCTAAGGAGGTTATGTTTATGGCTTGGTTTGTCTGTCTGTTTGTCAGCAGGCTTATGGTTACACTACTGGCCTGATTTTCATTAAACTTGGTGGAAGAGTGTCGCATGGGCCAAGGAAGAACCCATTGCATTTTGGGCCAGAGTCAAATCACGGAGCGCATACTTCAATTACGTTTCACTTTGGTTAACATTGCGAGATAGACCATTTGTGCTGCATTCATGTGGTGTAATAAAAATAATTGGAAAAATTAGATCCTGACTGGATACATTTACATGAATGCCCCTCAAGTGGGAACAATATTTTGGAAACATCTTCCATGTTGTAAGGACATGAACACACCAAAGAACTAGCCTACTTCCCAACTCGGGAAATGGGACCACCCAAGTGGCAGGTGAATCACCATTGGCCTTGGCGGAGGTCTGCGCTCTCCTAGTGTCATTCTAGTTCTAATTCTTTATACTTCAATTCATTCCAGCGAGCATCTGCTTTTGTGTGAAGCAGATATACACGCACATCCATCAGACAGACAGATTGATCAGTCAAACGCATCAGCTTCACATACCCTGCAAAGATAAACTTGTCAAATTCACTTGCTGGTGCTTGACCTTTTTAACCCCACTGACAGCGGACTGGAGCACCGGCAGGTAGATGTAAACATAGACAGATACTGTTGTATGAGTAACGTAATGAGTAAGAAATGTCTGATGTCCTTGTTGGGAATTAAACCCTCTCAAATGATTTTAGAAAAACTCATAAATGTCTCATGCATCAAATCACTGATGCACATGCCTCACCAAAAAAAAGTAGAAAATGGTAATGATGCTTAAGGCACTAAAGATGTTTTCTCATTGTGTCAATAAAAAACCTAATTTTACCTTCCTCTCTAAATGTATTTACTTTTGCAAATTAGTCGTAAATTATTGTAATTTTAAGGAGAAAGAGTTGTATTGTATCTCTTATGACAAAATGATGTAAGCAATGTCCATCCATCCATCCATCGTCTACCGCTTATCCGGGGTCGGGTCACAGGGGCAGCAGCTCCATTAAGGAACCCCAAACTTCCCTTATCCGGGCCACATCCGCCAACTCCAACTGGGGGATCCCGAGGCGTTCCCAGGCCAGTGAGGAGATATAATCTCTCCACCGAGTCCTGGGTCTTCCCGGGGTCTCTTCCCAGCTGGACGTGCCTGGAACACCTCCCTAGGGAGGCGGCCAGGTGGCATCCTTGCTAGATGCGCGAACCACCTCAACTGGCTCCTTTCAATGCAAAGGAGCAGCGGTTCTACTCCGAGTCTCTCACGGATGGCTGAGCTTCTCACCCTATCTCTAAGGGAGACGCCAGCCACCCCTCTGAGAAAACCCATTTCGGCCGCTTGTACCCATGATCTCGTTCTTTCGGTCATGACCCAGCCTTCATGACTATAGGTGAGGGTAGGAACGAAGATCGCCCGGAAGATCGAGAGCTTTGCCTTTACCCTGAGGTACTTGAACTCCTTCACTTGGGGTAAGGGCTCATTCCCTACTCGGAGTAGGCAATCCACTGGTTTCCTGCTGAGATCCATGGCCTCAGATTTTGAGGTGCTGATCCTCATCCCAACCGCTTCACACTCGGCTGCGAACCGATCCAGTGACTGCTGAAGGTCACAGACCGATGACGCCATCAGGACCACATCATCTGCAAAGAACAGCGATGAGATCCTCAGGCCACCTCTCCTCCATGACTACGCCTCTATATCCTGTCCATGAAAATTACAAACAGGATTGGTGATAAAGCGCAGCCCTGGCGGAGGCCAACATTCACTGGGAACGAGTCCGACTTACTGCCGAGTATCCGGACACAACTCTCGCTTTGGGCGTACAGGGATTGGATGGCCCTCAGAAGTAACCCCCTCACACCACGCAGCACCTCCCACAGTATCACCCGGGGGACCCGGTCATACGCCTTCTCCAGATCCAAAAAATACATGTAGACCGGTTGGGCGTACTTCCAGGCCCCCTCCAGGATCCTTGCGAGAGTGAAGAGTTGGTCCGTTGTTCCACAATCCGCATTGTTACTCTTCAATCAGAGGTTCAACTATCGGCCGAACCCTCCTTTCCAGCACCTTGGAGTAGACTTTACCGGGGAGGCTGAGAAGTGTGATACCCCTGTAGTTGGCACTGTAAATATTAAAAATGAAATTGTAAAATAAATAAATAAAAATTGTAAGCAATGTAAATAATGTAAATCAATTCTTGTAAAGTTCTACAGTTTTTTGCTGAGTTTTTAAAGGTAATCATAGATTTCATGTGACGTCACTGCCCAAAGGAAAATATATGCGATATATGTTAATAGCTAAATAGCACACTTCTTCGCTTTGACAATGAAGAATTTATTACCTTTCACCACCCAAATAGCATTACCCATCCAGATCCAAAGTAATGATAACTCTGTAATTCTATATGCTTTCATCGTGGAAGTAGTAACAAAGGGGGATGGTTTCTCAACAAGATTATGTTAATGTCGTAAAGTGCAGCTCCGACAGGAACTGTTCGAAATACGGCAGCGGGTGTGTATGGGTCGCAAGACTTACAGTTTGTTTATATATCTTTGTTTCTCCTCTTTTGAGAGCTGATTTAAATCCTTGTGGGTTGTAAAAGATGAACATTTGACAGACTTGTGTGGTAGCTCTGTGGAATTCCTAGTATTCTAAATTCTAAATTCTAAATTCTTCCTCTTACCAGGCTTATAAAGCTACTGAAACGTTTCACAATGACACACTAAAATAACCTCTATCAATCATTGGTCAAAGAAAAAATTATTTCCAAAAAAAGGTTATGGAGGTGCATCGATTAATTACTGATGAATATCTGATATGTAATAAAAGGCCAGTGTATTCATCATCAGTGTGACATTTAGTATCGATCCTACTGTAAAGTCACTTTTGGCTGAACTGACCATGACCACATTAAACCTATACATTCCCCGTCCCACACGACCCCGGCTGTGTTTACTGTCTGCTACTGTGTTTGATTCCCAGGACCTAGAGACAGAAGATCCTGGGAGAAACAACACACACACACACACACACACACACACACACACACACACACACACACACACACACACACACACACACACACACACACACACACGTCACAGTCTGGATGGATGGATGACTGGAGATCAGGACAAAGAAGGCCAATCGATCAGTACAGATGTAATGATAATAAAGTATTTTTCCTTGGAACTGAACAGTGGATTATTTTGTAACATTTGAAGAACAGCTTCTTCTCCCTCTAGGCATCAGCATATTGGAAAAAAAAAAAAAAATTCAAATATATTATTATATATTATTATATATCAAATCTTTTTAAAAGTTGGCTTGAGTTTTAAAATCTGATTAAGAAAATGTCTCTGTCCAACTGTGAAGATCTTGTGATGGATAAATAGTGTTTTGCTGCACACGTCCCTCCTCCAGGTCCCAGCCTACAGCAAAAGACCAGAACCAGGTTACCACCACGGTTATATTGTGTGACTTATTACCAGATTCCGTCCAGCTGTCTGATCTCCAGCTGAAAAACTCCCATCCCTCCTATAGTTCACCTCCTGCAGAGCCAGATTCCGGCTAATGTAAAGTAGGGGGCGGTCGACCCCCTCCCCCTCCTGGAACAAATCGGCCCCAGCCCGCTGTTTGATGCATCGGTGCAAGATAAAAGGAAGAGCAAAGTTAGAGTTAGAATTAGAGCTCAGATCGGTCAGGGGTGCTGGTCAGCTCTGAAAACCCCGGAAAAATGCCTGTAGTAGCCAGCCAGCCCATAAACCTCCTGAGCTTTTGTTGTCTTGGGCACCAGGAAAATGGCGGCAGTCTTTTCTACCTGTGGCCGTACCTTCCCGCCACCCAAGTGGTACACCAGATACTGAATCTCCCTTTGCCCAACCGCATACTTTTACAGGTTGGCCGTGAGCACCGCCCTCCTCACGGACTCGAACAGCCGGCAAGTTTCATAAATTGATCCCACGTCTCGCTGTGGATGATGAAATCATCCAAATAGGCAGCAGCATATGCAGAGTGGGGACACAGAACCCGGCCGATTAGCCACTGGAAGGTGGCTGGGGCTCTACACAACTCGAACGGAAGAGTCACAAATTGGTACAACCCTTACGGAGTAGAAAAGGCCTGAAGTCAGGGAAATCTGCCAGCAGCCCTTGGTTAAATCCAGTGTCTAGCCGATACCTAGCCGATCCAGTAGTTTGTCGACTCGGGGAATCAGGTATGCATCGAATTTAGACACCTCATGAACCCTGCGATAGTCTACACAGAACCGCATTGACGGGTCAGTACCAGTCACTATTGGACTCCTCTGTTATCCCCATCTCTAGCATGGTCTAAAGTTCCACCTGAACACTTTTCCTTTTGTGTCAGGCAGTCGATAGGGTCGTGACCGCACCATCCAGGTTCTATATGTGTTCTCTATGTGTTGGTGTATGAGAGTCATGCGTCCTGGCAGGGAGGCAACATATCGGCAAAATGCCTTTGCTATGAGGCAACATCTACTCTCTGACTCTCAAAGATGGCCGTCACAACAAACCAGAGCTGGTTTCTCATTTTATTACCTCCGGTCCCAACTCATCTTTCTCAATCACCATGGTGGCCAGAGAAGCAGAGGCCACCTCCCTCCATGCTTTTAGGAGATTGAGGTAGTACATTTGTGTTGCCCCCCCGCTGTTTGACCGCACCACATCATAATCAATATCCCCCACTCACTGTGTGACCGCGAAGGGCCACTTGGCGAGTAACTTAGAGCTAGAGGATTGGAGCAATACAAGTACTTTATCTTCCGGTGTAAATTGTCTCAATCGTGACCCTCTGTTGTACAGGCGCTTCTGATGTTCCTGGGCTTGGTACAAATTCTCACGTGATAACTGTCAAATGACATTACGTTACAGTTAATTTAGCTGATGCTTTTGTCCAAAGCGACTTACAAAAAGTGCAAACAATCATGAGGATACAACTCCGAACAGCAAAAATCTTGCACGTACATTAGCTTCAAATAGGAACAATCCTTTAAGTGCAGAACAATAGCTTCAAATAAGCCAAACCAAGTGTAACATACAGAAACAATAAAATACAAATTCAACTATTAGCTACAAATAAGCCAAACCAATATAAGTGCAACATCCAAAGAACCGTAAATATTTGGCTGTGTGTATGTGTGGGACGTCCTCTGGAGAGTTGGTCCCTGGCTAGAGTCAGCACCCTCACCCTCCTCAGCTGGTCATAGCTATGTGTCAAGAGGCAGGCTGTGCCCCGCCAGCTGGGCTCCCCCGGGTGTAGGGGCAGCAGCCCACTCCTCCCTCGGCCACTCGCCATGCCCTTGAAAATGTCCAGATATGCCTCCGAGTCATCCTCTGTGGTCATCTTCTAGATGGCGGTCGGGCCGTGCTCGTCACTGGTCCGTCCTACCGAGTGGCCGGTCGCTGCAGCAGCTCCCAGTCTTCGCGTTGAGACGCAGCGATGTCCATGAGGGCCTTCTGCCTTCATCCTCTCCCTGTTCAGGCGCCAATGTGAGTCAATGCTGTTCTCACCCAGATAAAATGACGGAAGGAGAAGGAGGTTTGATAAATAACACAGTTTTAATGGTACAGCACTTTAGCCTTTCCAGGCAAAACAAAAACACCATGATTGAATACCGTCTTTCCAAGAGTCCTCAGGCCGTTCTTTGCCGCACATGTCCATCGTTTAGGTCCCAGCCTACTGCAAGAGACCAGAACCAGGTTATCACCATGCTTATATTGTGTGACTCACACCTGAATCACCTGATTCCGTCCAGTTGTCTAATCTCCAGCTGAGACACTCCCATCTCTCCACAAGCAGCCGGTGCCGTAACCACACCCCACTGCCACACTGATTTATTGTTCCCCCGAGTGAATCCATTGATTGCGGCAATTCCATTAAAAATAATTTTATTTTGCCATGGGATTTCATCGTCTTAAATGGTGGTGTGACCGGACCTTTACACTAAAACTCCTACTACTACACTATGTTACATGTTGAATAAAATGGGCTTCTGAAGTACATTATCCTAAACCTACTGGAGGGTCAGGGTTAGACAGAAAGGTTGTGTACAGAAAGGCTATTTCAAAATATTAACAGGGAAAACAATCAAAAACAGCTGACAAGGAAGGTTGAAAAAGATGAAGGGTCTTAAAAAACAAAGACAGGACTTTAGGAAAAGAGAGAACAAAGAGAGTAGGTTAATTATTGAGACGGATGACACAAAATAGCACGCATTAACCATTAACCAATCACAGAGGTTTAAAGGATAAGGTAAGCGCTGAGGTCACCACTTCAGGATTTTAATCTCTGTGGTTGAGTGATTTAGAGGTGAGGGACTTTTCTCTGAAACCTTGTGTTTGTGTGTGTTTGTGTGTGTGTGCAATTACCAGCAAGTATGTGTGCATGCTTATATATGAGGTCAAATGTAACAGAACTAATTATCAGAAATAAAAAATACTTCTAACAATGCAACATATAATTACATACAACAAAATTACGCTTAAGTGTTTAAATAAACATATATTAAAATAAGTTGTGCCCCATGCTGTTTGATTGTGATGTGTGCTCAGCAGAACAGAGAAACCCTATCGCTGCCAGAATTGCATTATAAGGGATGTCTGCATAAATAGGCCATGTGTCACCTTGGACAATTTAAGAGGTATGTTACCTTACTCAGCCATATGCACACACACAGACACACACACAGACACACACACACACAGATACACACACAGATACACACACAACACACACACACACACACACACACACACACAGATACACACACACGCACACACACACACACACACACACACACACACACACACACACACACACACACATAATAGGACATTGCAGACGCCACCAGTGCATTAGTTTGTCTGTGACCAAGGTTGTCATTATTAGAATAGTTGCTGTTGATGCAGACCTTCATTTAAACCTGGCTAATGGCTCACTGTCGCCCGCACACACCCACATACACACACTGATAATTATACATTCTAGGGACACATTGTCGCAGTATGGCGGCTCTCCATGCCAGTCTGTCTCCATGCATCCATCTCTTCTCTCTCATCTCATTACATCTCTTGTTTAAGTTTCCACAAAGTCGTTACCGCTCTCATTTGGGCACACCGCTGGGTGGCTGCTCGTGATCTAATCTTATCCTACCCTACCCTTACGTCAATATTCATAGCCGACTTCTCATATGAACATTGGACAATATCCGCAAAATCAGGAATCATTGACTGGAGTTTCCCTTTCACACACGTAGCACACAACGTGTCAGACGTATTCTCACTTACTCCATTTGGTTTAGGCGAGGGGTGGCGCCTGGGTAGAGCATGCAGGAGGCACGACATGATGTGTATTACACCGCGGCCACAAAGCCGGTTCTTAATTTGGTTCCCTTGCCATTCTTTGAATTTGTCTGACGATTTTAGCCTCACCAACAGAAGTTCCAGTATCTCGTTGTCTTTCCAGATAGACAATAGAAACGTAATCAACACACCCACGATCGCACACTGCATGTTCTCCTGACAATAAGCGGCTCTATTCACACATGGGCTCAATCGGACATTACACAGATTGAGTACTAGTGAACTGGCAGGCTAACGTCTGTTTGATGTCCAGTCCTAATGATTCGGACATTTGTGTTTTCACACACAGCTCCTCTGGGAGATGTCTTGATAACTTCAGCGTTGCAGTGCATGTGTGAAAAGGGCTTATTAAACCTACCAAATAAACTATGTTTACGGGAGATTATTTAACTTCACATTCATGTCTTGTGATAAATCTAAAGCATTCTGTATACTACATAGTACAGTACATAGTGTTTTTGCCCTTTATCAGTGTTGTCCAAATGTCTAGTGAGAACTTTTTTACCCTACATCCACTCAACTCAACTATTGTGATGCATTGCACACACAGGGGAATAAAAGGCACATTTAGACACCATGAGTGGCATGAGTTGTGTCTGGCCTTTGCCATCTGAAATTATATAGTCCACACCTGTCAACCCTCCCATTTTCCCGGGATTATCCCGTATTTTTACTTCTATCCCGTTTTTCTCCCGTTTAAATATTTTCCCGTAATTATCGCGTATTTTTAACCTTTCAAAAAAAAAATAGGCCTAATTAAGTGTAAAGTGGCCTCTGGTAGAGCAGGTGGCAGTATTATGTTTAACTTTAGCTGAAAAACGTTATCCGCCAGTAAACACACAGAAGAAGAAAACAGGAACAATAACACAGAAGAAGACGAGAACATATGGATGAGAGTCACAGTGAACGGGAGATAGATGGAGACGCAGTTGTACCTACCAAACAAGTTCAAACTTTATGTAAGTAACTAGACAAATGAGAGTAGACCTTCCCTTATTTAATAAATGCAGAGTCCGACAAACTCGTGCTTTTTGTAAAGTGTGCCATTCAGATGTTAGCATCGCACACGAAGGAATAAGCGATGTTCGGCACCAAGAAAAATCATCCAAGCACAAGCACGAGCACGCACAAACACATACACTGTCAATGACTTCATGTGTGACAAGAACTGTGTCGGAGGCAGACCAAGTGACCAAAGCTGAGGGAAAGATGTCGATGCTTTGCGCTAAAAAATAATGTAACCTTCAGCTTCTGCGATGATTTCAGTCGCAATGGAGCGGACATGTTTCCCGAATCTGCCATCGCAAGGAAGTCCTCGTCGGGGAAAACAAAAGCCACACACCTCATCAATCATCAAATAAATTGATGATAATAACTAATAAATACAATACATAAATCTTATAAACATGTCTGTACAAGCAATACATACTTTAAATAAACATGTATTTCCTGAATGTATATACCCATCCCTTATGTGTTTACATTTACATTGGTGGCATAGAGCTGTTAAAATATGGGCGGAGTCCGGCAAAACATTTCCCTTATTTTGAAATTCCAATGTTGACAGGTATGATATAGTCCTCTCCATAAAGTAGCTGAATACATGGAATAGTGTTATGTAATTAGTACCAAAAACAAAGATAAACTGTATTTCAACAGTTACAAAAAAAAGATGTTATCAGATTACCAACAGATGTAGTAAACATGGGGATTATTAGCAGGATTACAATCTTAAAATAAAGAACGATATACCACCATGCACATGCACACACATTACACTTCACCACACAAGAAGTCTCACATAATGTTCTCTAATGAAATTTCACCATTATTTTGTATGTTAAGCAGAAAAGGGGAACAACACCTTGCCAACCCTGATAATGAGTAACACTTATTAACCACCTTGTGTGTGGTGGTGGTTTAGTGGTTTGGCTTCCAAATAGAACAGTGGAATGTTGTGAGTTCAATACCAGGCGCTGCCACCATGTCCCTAAGCATTTGTGGATTTGATGGCCTGTGAAACACATGTTCAAAATTGGACTATAATTAATGTCATATTGGTATCGCAGGTTTGCTTTTGGAACTATTTGGGATGAGTAACCATGTTTTCATCTGCTACACAGCTATACACAGTTTCATATCATCTCCATGTTTAGCATCCCCAATAGTTAAACTTTGGGAAAAAGTGTTTTTTATTGATTTATTTGCTTTTGAGAAAATAATTCTACCTACCAGCACCTCTAAAGTTCCCTAATTACATAAACATGTTATATGTTGTTTATTTTATTTATACTCAAATGATAATTATAGTAATTTGTGGTTTTACAGTAAATTAAAGTAAAGAATGCACTGAAACTTCTTCTTGTAGACTAACAGCCAGGCGCAGTGACTCCCCTGGATTGTGTCGCGCCCTGAGGTTGCCAGACTACCAGCCGACATAGAAGGGCTGTGCAGACAGATAAACTGTTGTTTGTGCAAAAATAGTTACAGCACGCAATCCCCTCTAAAATCTCTATTTCTGTATGCAGATTGAACAAATGAGATGCTAATTTGTCCTGCTTTTGCTCAGCAGACATGAGAGTGGTATTGATTTTCTCATTAACTACTGCTAAGAAAACAATGTTTCCCAAAATGTAAAATTGTTCATTTTGCCCTTACCCTATACTAGTTTAATCTAATCCACCTCTAATCTCAATCCCAAACTCAAATCCTAGAGTAGCCCACTGTAGAAGTAAGAACCAACAAATTGACCACATTTTGTGTTCAACTGACATCTGCTCTTTAGAATGACACACACACACACACACACACACACACACACACACACACACACACACACACACACACACACACACACACACACACACACGTCATCTCTGCTGCCTTTTGTCATCAGACAGCATTAAAGGACGCCCTGTCTGAGTCATTGATGGACCAATTTCATTTTAAACATCCCTGAAAATTGAGAAATTACACTCATCACACACATGATTCTATACTGTACATAGCAACCATGTGCACACACACACACACACACACACACACACACACACACACACACACGCACACTGTCATTCCATACATACATACTGTAGATACACATCAATTGCCTGCCCTGCTTCTCTGTATTTACGAGGGCTTGTCCTTTTTCCTGTCCGCTTCCAGATCATAACTCCACCCCCCCCTTCACTGCCCACTCCTCACTGCCTGCAGAGCTTCCACAAATGAGATAAGAGCACTAATGTGATTGGGAGAGAGAGAAAGAGAGACAGAGATAGAGAGAGAGAGAGTTTCTAATTTAATAGAAACTCCATCAGGCTAATGGAACCGTGGACTGACTGCCCAGCCTCCTACAAACACACACACACACACACACACACACACACACACACACACACACACACACACACACACACACACACACACACACACACACACACATACATAGACACACACACACACACATACACACACACACACACACACACACACACACACACACACAATCATTTACTCTTCACTATATTGTAGCTTGTGAGCGTGGGAACCTATTAGCATTCACAACAATATGTTGGGCCACAAAGTTAAATGAATACGTAGAAAGAGAGGACATGGGAGGTTGAAAGAGGAGGATAAACCAATGATAGATGGACTGGCGGAGAATAAAAATGAAATGATACTTTAAGATGGATGTTCAAAGAAAAACAACAAGGCCCCTAAATTAGAGGGAACAAAGCACAAAGTGAGGCAGACAGACGACTGATGTGACGGTCACCCAGTGCAGACACTTCACCAATTATGGCCATGCAGGTTTATAGTACTTTGTTGAGACTGGGGACAATGTGAATGGAGACTGAGGAGGTGGAGTCATGTTGTGGGGGGCAAGATGACGGATGTTTTTTCTCTCCCAATCTCTCTGGCACAACGGAAATAAATGAGTGTGTACTTCTTCTCTAGCTATCTCATACACACAAACACTACTGATTCTCATTCACATACAGGCTTGTCAGCTGATTTATTTCCACTTAAACTCTCAAGTGCGGAAATTTGGACAAGTGACAAAAAGCACAGAGGACGTGTCCTTGAGCTTACGGCTTTTGCTCTTCTCTTTTTTTCTACTAATTCAGTGGCAGTACTTCTTTTTAAGGCAGTAGTCCTAGCTACTCTAGGGCGGCAGTGGCTCAGTCTGTAGGGATTTGGCTTGGAAACCGGAGGTTGATGGTTTAAGTTCCCGATCGGACCAATTACGGACTGTGAACTGGTACCTGGCCAAGGGCACCTCGGCAGTGGACCCTTCACCGGACCTCCAAACTACTCCCGGGCACTGTATAGTAGTTGCACACTGCCTCGAATACTAGGATAGGTTGTGCTGTGTACATGCGTGATGATAAAAAAGTTGATTCAATTTGAATCCTCTATTTCCATTTTATTCTAACCCTAACCCTAACCCTAACCCTACTTCCACATTTCTTAAAACAAAATTCTGCACTGCTTCCCTGCCTCTTTCAATCAATCATCAATCACATTTTAATTTTAATTTATATAGCCCAATATCACAAATTACAACATTTTCTTTATAGACTGCAAGGCATACGACCCTCTGTCCTTATACCCTTGCAACGAACAAGGAACAACTCAAATACTCCACAATTAAAGGGGAACAATTAGAAGAAACCTCAGGGAGAGCAACTGAGGAGGGATCCATCTCCCAGGACGGACAGACTGCAATAGATGTCACGTGTAAATCATTTTTTTCTTTAAATTACCACACTGACAATCCATATGACAAATATGATTATGTGAACATGTATAAAAAAAGATGGATCCAGGAAGATGTCAAAAAGATTCCAGGTGGGTGTCTAGCAGGACCACGGCAACAGGCGCAGCCACGATTCATGATCCAGATGCAATCATTAAACGTGCCAACCTGCCAGACAAGAGACACACAAACTCTGGATGCCCCGGATGCTGAGTTAGTAACATGTATGTATGGGAATAGAGATAGAGAAGACATGAGTGCATACGTACTATATATATATATATATATATATATATATATATATATATATATATATATATATATATATATATGTATATATATATATATATATATATAGAGAGAGAGAGAGAGAGAGAGAGAAGCTCTGGGAAAGTCCCCCGGTCGTCAGAGCCTTTAATGTTATTAATACCATTAATGTCTTTGTCAGTTAGAAGAAGGAATTTAAAGTATATTCAGGATTTACCGGGAGATCATGCATAGCAGCTAAAATGGTAGAAATATGATCTTGTTGCCTTGTTTTTGGAACAGTCTAATAATAGGGAATTACAATAATTCAGCCTTGAAGTATCAAATGCATGTACTAGCTTTTCTGCATTGTTTGATACGTAGATGAAAGAAGGCAGTCCTTGAAGTTTGTTTTATGTGAGAGTTAGGCATCACTGAGGTCTAACAAGACAAGAACAGAGACAAGTCCTTTGTCTGATGCCAATAGAAGGTCATTGGTAACTTTCACCAGTGCCGTCTCTGTGCTATGATGAACTCTAAATCCAGATTGAAAAACCTCAAATAAACTATTATTATGTAAAAAATCACATAACTGTTTTGTGACTGCTTTCTATTTTAGCGAGAAAGGGAAGGTTAGATATCGGCCTATAGTTGGCTAAAACCTCTGGATCAAGACTAGGCTTTTTAAGAAGTGGTTTTATTACAGCTACTTTAAAGGATTTTGGTACGTAGCCAGATAATAGAGACAGGTTGATCATATTTAATAACAAGGTGTTAATTAAGGGTAAAACTTCTCTAAACAGTTTAGTTGGAATCGGGTCTAAAAGACAGGTTGATGGCTTAGACGATGAGATTGTTGAAGTTAGTTGGTTAAGGTTGATTGGAGTAAAACAGTCTAGATATATTTCAGGAGTTACAGATGTTTTTAAAATTCCGGAGGTCGAAGTTAAGTTATTACCATTGAGGTCAGGAGGAGATTAATTTTGTCTCTAATAATTATAATTTTAGAGATATAGGAACAGAAGGCTCTGTAGGGCTGTGACTCTCTGTCAGCCTGGCTACAGTGCTGAAAAGAAACCTGGGGTTGTTCTTATTTAATTCTATTAAGGAAGAGTAATAAGCTGCTCTCGCATTACGGAGAGCTTTCTTATACGTTTTAAGATTATCTAGCCAGATTAAACGGGATTCTTCCATTTAGTGGAACGCCATTTACTTTCAACTTTTCTCGACGTTTGCTTGAGTTTGCAGTTTTTGGGATGGGATGTCCTGATTTTTCACAGGGAGTTTGTTTGTTTGTTGAGACAAATGATCAAAGGTGTGAGTAGCTTTTATAGTTTACACAAAAGGAAATCAACCTAAGAAGCAAATATCTCCAACAGCATAAAACCAAATACTTGACATCTTTTTTCTCAAATGCAATACTCAACAGTCCAGATTAATGGATTGGAAAATTGGTACAAATATCTTAAATTCCATGAAACACAAGTTACCAAACGTTTTTACGGGTTCTAGAAACAAACATGTGAAACAATATTAATAGTATTGATGTTCTCATCTAAATCTTGATGAGATTTAGATGCTATTGGCTAAATATACAGAAAGGCTACGGCCTACAGTCGGATACATTAATTTAGCATAACGAGCTGAAACAGGGCGAAACAGTAACCCAGATCACTAATTACAATGAATTATATGGTGTTTCTTTAATCTGGACACAAACCAAAGTGTAAACACGGAGTGGTTGCTAGTGTTATAGTGATAGTGAAGAGTTTGTGTTTGTTGTATGCATGTTAATAACTGTAATGAAAACAATTATTTAAAAAATATTCTTGTCATATTTTGCCACTTGCTGCTTACGTGGTTAACTTTGTGAAACAGTTGTGGATAGATTCACGCAACAAAAATACTTGGTTAGGTTAAGAAAAAAAATCATGGTTTCTGTTAAAATAATTACGTTTATTACGTTACTTAAACTACGGACGAAACGTTGTTAATAAAAGTAACTCACCACCCCTCCGTCCCACTCTAAGATGACTTTATCACTACGTCTGTTGCTCTGTGTGTTTAATAATGACACGGAAGGGTTTACATTAGAGTTACTTGAAAGCCCAGTGCGTATCACACAGATGCTAAAGCAGTGTTACTCATTGCGCGGCTCGCGAGCCTCCTGCAACTCACCAAGCCTTAATTGGTGGCTCGCGTGGCAGTGGGCTAAATAAAGGTGTGATAGATCAATACAGTCAATACAGATATTTCATAAAAACACTAAAAACAAGCAGGGCTATTACATACAACCCATTAAAACACAGTGTATGCTATATTAGCCTACAAATAATACAAATAATTGATAATAATAATTGATAAAAGATGCAAATATAGACTAGAAACAAGATATTTAAACTTGCTCGGCCGACACTGACTCACTGCGGAGTTTCCAGTTTTGGCGGTCTATCAGCACTACAATGGTGAATGTGCTCTTGGACGGGTAGATACGTGGTGGGCTAGTATAGAAATAAATAAACTTAAGCTCATTAAAAATATGTTAACATAAGCATGCTTATGAATATGGACATTTGCTAAAAAAAAAAATGATATCGCTAAATTTGAACATATAAATTATGACCAACCTGGCACTTCATACTCGCGTTAGCTTGACTCCGGTTTACTCGTTTCACCATTACATGCTAGTTAGCACGTCTTTCTACAGACGTACAATGGATCGATTTCTTATTAAAGAGTTGCACACCAGGTGGACAGAAACAAAGCGTGACAAACGAGGGAAATTAAGATTTGTCTTTGGAGCATTAAACCATCACAAATCCAGAGGAAGATGCTGGAGATGTGGTTTGTGGACAGACAACAGCTGCTTCCATTAAAGAACGAAAGGTACGAGCCATGTGTAACTGTCTCCACGTTTTCCCTGTTTAAGTATTCGGGTTGCACTTTAATTTTGGTTCCTACCTTTAAGGTACAAGTTCATAGAGGCGGAGCTAATCTGCGGTGTTTGTGTAATACGGTTTATTTAATCGAGGCACTTGGTGATCGCGGACCAGACCAATGCAGCACAGCATGAGCTTGCGATCTCTCCAAGTATAAAGCTAAATAAATGTAGTTTAAGACATCAGCTCCTCTAGATGACAAGCAGCCTACGAGGTATGTTTGTATAATGTTTGGGCAACTGCGTTTGAGTTGAATGTTATGTGTGTGTATGAATGCTACATGCCACATGCTACATGATTGTATGTGTTAGCTTGTGCTATGTGAGAAGTGTTAGATGTGTTCCGTTTGTGTGATTTAGCGGCATTGATATCTATTTCATATGCATACATATTTATTATTGTTCACTTCTATGTTTTCTGTTTTAACCCAGTTCTCACGGGTTGACTAGGATGTTAAGGATGAAAATAAAAACCCTGCATTTTGAAACATGACCTCGGCCTCATGCTCATAACCAGAGGGAGCTATAAACCATACAAGACGAGCAAAGGAAATTTCAAGACAAGTGGACAGAGGAATTTTTATTTGTCTTCTACGAGTCAAACCCTTCGTGCTTAATATGCAAACAAACCCGCTCTGGTTTCAAGCGAAGTCATTTGGAGCGGCATTTCTAAACGACACATCCAAAATTCAACGAAACTTACGCACCTGGAAGTGAAATTATATAAATAAATCTAAAATAGAGCAGCTTTCTTCTTTTCTTTCTGGACAACAAAGGCTCGTACACAGGACGACTAATACATCTGAACGATTAACTGAGGCATCTTTTGAGATCGCATTGATTTTTGGCTCGGGCAAAAAAACCTTCTCAGACTCAAAAATTGTGAAACACTGTTTTTTGGCTTCAGCAGAAATATTGATTGCAGAGTTTGATAACATCATCCCAGTATTAAGATAATCCTGCTTTTATTGAATGCATTGTTTTGCTGCATTGCATATTGTATGTTCTGGGTGAGATGACAGATTAATAAGCAGACGTGCTTTTTATGACTGGATGTAGCTTTTCATACTTTGCAGTAAAAGTGGCTCTCCTATAGACTTTGTCCTATCAGTGTGGCTCTCACGTAAAAAATAGTGAAGACCACTGTGCTAAAGGATGCTTGTGCGTCACTATGAAGATTGGGATGGATCTGCTGGCAGACCACATCCTCAGAGAATCTGTTCTTGAGATGCCTTGTCTTCAACCAAGGGGAAATAGTGACTCAACAGTGATGCTACATAAAATGTCAGGAGGTCCAAAAAGCATCTGCAGATGAATGTCATCATTAGTTAAAGAAGTTGATTTAGCTTCTTTAACAACATTTTGAATGTAGTTACGTCTATGGCAGTACCAGTCCTTAGAAGGAAAAACAGATGTATTGACTATTGAATTGAAAAATTTGCTAAGAAGCTGCAACTACTGTAAATAGCTTGGAAAAGACAGCTCTTTGTCTCAAGTGAAACCCAGACAGGTTGCAGAAGTATGGTCATTTGAGCAAGTGACAGTGAGTAAGCACGATACAGCCAGCGCTTAACAAATAACAACCGTATTTACTAAGGGAAGGGAGTCTAATACTGACATGGTTCACTGTTTGTGTGTGTGTGTGTGTGTGTGTGTGTGTGTGTGTGTTTGTGTGTGTTCCTTTTCTGCAAACTTTGCAATAGATGACAACAACAGCTGTAACCACGATAACTGCACACATCAAAGAAGGCAACTGCCTTAGAAAGAAATTAAGTAAAAATGTAGTTTTTGCTGAATAAAACTAGACAGACAATCAAATGACATGAAATATGCACTGCACATAGGCCTATGAATGTGATTAATGGTCAAACTTTAGAATTTTGAAAAATACTCCAGCCTGTCTGACAAAGACTGCCCTGAATGTACATCTTACCAATGCTCTGGCATTTAAAAAAAATCACTGATTGGCCTAAATCAGGTGATAATGAAAGGTGAAATTCTTTATCCTGAATAGCATCATCCAATTTTTATTCAAACACATTTTGTGTTTGTGTTTCGGCACTTCGTTGGCCTAATAGGGATGCTGTATTAAAGGTCAACATTTGAAACATGATCATGATTTCAATTTTGATGAAACTCAACGCTTTAATATGCCTTTAATGTTGGTGAGATATGAACAGTATCATATGTGCTGGAACCAATGGTGGGACTGAAACAAGCATGAAAACATCATATACATGCAGTACTAGGACACATAATTAGAAAGGATTGACATAAGGTGTATTGACAACATGGACATCCTCCGTCCTGCTAAGTAATACAATCAAGCTGAAGTAAGCAAGCCAAGAAGGACTGTCTCTGTCTGCTGTCTCTCTTCTCATCTCTTTTATCTCAGTCACTGTTGTTTCTGTTCTGCAACAGCACATAAAGAAGAAGAGGAGGAAGCAAAGCAACGCTTTCATTACCAGACTGACTACCGTTAATATCGTTTGTAATGACATTACTGCATATTGGATCACAAAGGCTCCATATTTTGTGTTACATTGATTTTTTTGCATGTGTGTGTGGTAATACTGGTTACAAGATCCATAATGCATTATGCATTCCATCTCCTCTTAACAGTCAAGATTTATAAAGGGATTCACACACTGACAGCCACTTAGAGTTACACTAATATGTCACTGTGGCTTTGGGATCAAATGTTATTGCTTTTAATCTAGACACATCTCTTCTGTCTCTCCTAAACCTTCCTACTACATTTCATGTTTCTGGTGATATTAGAAAAATTACATACATTGTTTTGCCCTTAAGGCTGGTTATAATCTGTCTGATAATCAAATGAAGAAAACATTTAGAAAAACACTGCAAAGGGATAATCAAAACACACCCAAATACAGAAAACTCAACAAAAGTCACTTAAAATACGTGTTTATCGCTACAGGTGATTCTCATGCGCCGCTCTGCATAATACACAGGCTCACAAATGAGGCAACGAAGCCTTCAAAACTGCTTCGGCACCTGGAGACCAAGTACCCGGCATTAAGAGACAAGCACTTGAAGTTTTGTGAAAGAAAAAAACATGAACAAGAAGGACATAAACAATTACTGATGGCCACCACATCAACAAATGCGAGTGCACTGAGAGCGTCATACTTAGTGACTAACTGTATTGCTAAGAGAAGAAACCTTTTACTGTTGGTGAAGAATGTATACCCCTATATTGGACCGGCTCTTTGCAGAGACACAAGCTCAGGGCTCACACTAATTCAGCGTAATGGTGTGTTTTTTATGCACTTTAGATTTGTATTTCCCCCCACTTTGAAGGCCAGTCCGTGAAAATATTGTCTTACATGAAACCGGTCCGTGGCGCAAAACAAGGTTGGGGACCGCTGTGTTAAAGCATTTAATCTTCTATCTTACTCTGAATGGGAATATCATTAACAAAATGAACATCATGTTGTATTAAAGAAGACTTAAAACTAGTGATTGAGATCGTAAACTTTCTTTTTGCAGCCAGTGGAGTCGCCCCCTGCTGGATATTAGAACAAATGTAGGTTTAAGGCACTTCTGTATTGGCTTCACTTTTCAGAACAATAGGTTGCCACTTGCTTCACTCCCATCCAGAGCAAACAGGGATTGTTTTTAAGAAATCGTGTAAGCCATTGTTTTAATGCTTAACTTTTAGTTGAACATAAGTAAGTCAAGATAAGTCACCAGCTGTAAAAATAACATGATGCCGTGAGTTGGTTTTCCTCCTGTCCTCCCAAAGTGTTTTAGTCACCAGCTGCCACTGCTATTTATGAGTAAATCATTGATCAACTTAGAGACAGTTTGTTAGCTGATAGGAACTGAACATTTATTATAAATATGTAAATACATGCTGCTATAATGAGCCCAATTTCTTGACTTTATCCTATCTTTATGAATCTTTATGAGTTTTTTTCTGTCAAACTCGTCACTCATCACTGCATGTACACACATTCTCCCACCCTCAGCTCACTTCCAGTAACAGAAGGTTCAGCTAACTGACTAACCCGACAATGTGTGTGTGTGACGTACTGTGACAGTGTGAATGAGGAGGTGTGCGATGGAGCTGTATAGGAACTGGGTGTGGAAATGTGACTATGTATGCCAAGGGACTGGCCCACAGGAAGACGCACACACACACACACACACACACACACACACACACACACACACACACACACACACACACACACACACACACCCAGCTTGTGGACAAGCTGGGAACATAAATGGCAGACAGGCCTCAGAATGGACTTAGATGGGCACTTTGCCAGCTGGCTGATAGAGGGAACTGGTGTGTGTGTGTGTGTGTGTGTGTGTGTGTGTGTGTGTGTGTGTGTGTGTGTGTGTGTGTGTGTGCGTGTGCGTGTGCGTGTGTGTGTGTGTGTGTGTGTGTGTGTGCATGTGAATAGGACGTTTTGGAGTGTCAAGACAAACACAGCACGCTGTTTTTAGTATTATGTTGTTATTATGTGTTCACTTTCTATTGTCTTAACCTTCACCTGCAACATTTCCTGAATGACACTGTCTGGATGTGGATATTAACTATGAGGCCTCATTCAGCTATTCATGGCAGCAGCTGTTTTGGCATTAGCCACATAAATCCAGTAACATTCCCTCCGTCTAAAAACAGCTCGCCTACAAAGCCCAGCCACTAGATCACTGTGGCAGCCGCTGATGGGAATCAGCAGTGAGGTCCGTTCAGGCTGGCAGGACCACAGAGGAGACAGAACTGTCTTCATGCTTACACAAACATACATGCAAATACTATCTCCTTGGAAGTCTTCATGTCTTCATGTCTTCATGAATCTATTAAAAATAGATTTAATTTGGCTTTTTATACATTGATCAACCCTAACCCTATACAAAGTGATGTAAATGAATTACACATATAAAATACATACATCATTTTTTAGGGTGTTTTAGTTTATTGTAGTATAAATGCACCTTTATCTGGAAGGTCAGACTTGTTGTTGTTTAGTATCATTGCAAAACCTCAATCATGAAGACAAAAGAACAAACAACTCTGTGAACGTGTGATTGAAAAGCACAAGTTCGAGGATGGATACAAGAGGTTACTGAACATCCCCTGGAGTCCAGTTAAATCAATCATTAAGCAATGTTAAGCATATGACAGCTGTAAATCTGAGCCAGAACACACAGAGGGAGCTTCAGAAGGAGACTGGTGAGCAAGGCCACCAAGAGTTCTTCAACAACTCTGAAGGAGAAAGATCTTATGAAAACTCACAAGACATCTCAGTTATAGTTTGGCAGCATGAAGAAAGTTATATGGTTTGATGAGAGGAACGTTGAGCTTTCAGGTAAAGATGTTCTTTTCCAGCAAGACATCGAGCCTTAGCTAAGCCAAAGCTGCACAGGATTGGCTTCACAACATGTTAATGTCCTGGAGTGGCTGTAATTGCTATAAGTAGGTGCATCTAGTAAATACTGACTCGGTGGGGGTGAGCACTTTAATTAAAGTGTGTTTTTTAGGGATGAACAATATGGATTTATTCTTGATATATATTGTGCATTCCTATTATTTTTCCTGTTGATGTTGAAGTGAAAGGAGTTCAATGACAATACACAAACACTACCCAGGGTGGTGAATACTTTTTATAGTCTTTGTGTAAAACAATGTGCACAGGAAAACACATGGTTATTATTGCTTGCTAATCAGCAGTTTGTAGAAATGTAAATATAGCTCTCCATCTGTTACTATCCTCTACCTGTACAAACATACAGGTATAATAATGTTATCCTATTAACATACCCTCACACTGCTCATCCTGCACAAAGAAATATATGCTTTCAGCAGTGCACAAAGTGGGTCAGATGAGAATTCTTGTACAACAAAAGAAGTAGGGACTTTTCCTGGAGATCAAAACTACACACACACACACACACACACACACACACACACACACACACACACACACACACACACACACACACACACACACATAGACACACACACACACACACACACACACACACACACACACACACACACACACACACACACACACACACAGGAATACCCTAGCTCTGCAGTGCCACTGGCCAGACAGGAAGTAGGAAGTGGAGAAAGGAAGCACAGAATGGCTGATGACAATACCTTCCACATCCTACTGCTCTGCACAGCACTATAGGTCAGACTCTGCTGGAAGTCCATTCTTCCACAGCCACTGCTGCTCTGAAAGATTTACATACTAATATTATAACATGTAAAGAGCGCAGGTGGTATAATGCTTAAAAGAATAAACTTGGCAGATTTCATAGGTAGTACAAAAGCTCATTCCAGCTAAGTCTTGTCAGATGAAATGATTTTTACACAGTGTGTCTCTTTCCATCAGACAGCAGCTTCAGACTGTAATTAGGTTAAAAAAGAGGTTAATAATGATATCAAATTCAGCCGAGATGATTGGAATATGTGATCACCTACACACACTCTGGAAGTTGTCAGAATGAATTTGCCCACATTCAAGATAAATAGTCTGTAAACCATCTAACTGCAGAAATGGAAATAAGTCGATCAGGCATTTCAAAGCTTAGACAGTGATCAATGTAAAAAGGGTTATTGTTGATGGGGACTCAAAGCTTCGGTCTAGAGCGAGGTACAGTATCTGGTCAACCGCAGCCGATCATTCGGAGCCTTTTATAATAATATGAGACATATTTCATAACTCAGGATCATTGAATCCTTGAGGATGATGAGGTGAACAGTAAAAATATGCCGTTCACATTACAAGGTAATCAATCAGGAATATGCACATACTCTTTGCTTATATTAACATACCCTTTACCCCTAACATTTCCCCTCAACAACATCTAGTGGAAAACTTGCCGTGACATTTAGTTCATGTTCATGATCTCCAGAGAGAGAACCCTTCCCATCTTAGGCCCTCCAGGTGCTTGATTTCACTGACCATCCCCGGCCCAAAAGTGACCAAAACATTGGTCCATAGCAAGGACTGATAGCAACAGTTCCTGAGTAATCAATATGTATTCCCTAGAGGATGTAGCCTAATGTTTTTGCTTATCACTGAGCACTACTCTAGTGCCACCATCAGACCAGAAATACCACTTTTAAATCAACTCGACACGTTCATGTCCCATGATCAGAAAACTGTAGTGTGGATGCATGTTGTATTTACACGCAGACAGCATTTGTAGATTTGGCTGGTTTAGTGTGGACATAGGCTATTGGTGAGCCTTCCTTACTGTGATATTCATAAATCCAAGCATCAAGCGTGCTCATGTTTACCACCCTCGCTAGTTTGTGATGCGTTCATCTATATAAAGCAATACCAAAAGGAGGCAAGTTGTAAGAAAGATCTTCCAGTATGTTGATGAGTCGACCTTTCTCTTAGCAGTATGCTTCTCCCTGCTGTTAAGGAGGCGGTTTGGACTTCCTGCCAGTATACTGTAAATACTAACACCACAATTTCATCATGATTGCGTCATCATGCTTTGCTCGGTTGAATATTCACTTTGAGGTAGAATAACAGAGTTTTTTATTTATTTCGGTGTAATATACTCAATACACTCATCAGGAAAGCTGGTTCTGTCCCAGTAGAGTAACTGGAGTCTTTGGTGGAGGTGTCAAAGAGGAGGATGCTGGGGGAAACTTTTATGGCCGTATTATGGACAATGCCTCTCATCCTTTGCACGCCACGCTGGAGCCACATCAGATCCCCTTCAGCCGCAGACTGAGACCACCGAGGTGCACCACAGAATGCCACATTTAACGCTATATTTATGCTCTTTTATACCAGTGGCAATCAAACTGTATGCCTGCCCCCCCCCCCCCCCCTTCTGCAGGAAGGACAGCAGAAACATTGGACACTGAGAACATTATTATCAATACCATGTGTAATATTACTTTTTCAACTTCATAAGGAATATTACTTTCAATAAAAATGTGCAATATTACTTGTATTACTTTTTTCAATATCATTGCTAATATTACTCTAATTATCATGCACAGTTTAGCATTTCTATTTTAGTTTACTTATTGTATTTTTCTATTTTTGCACTGGTGTTAGTATTACTTTGTATCTTATATTTATTATTCTATTGTGTTTTATAATCTTATGTTGTTGTAATCTTTGAGCAATATCTGGCACAAGAATTTCCTTCAGGATTAATACAGTTCTATTTTATCTTATTTTAGAAGTCCAGATGTCCAGAATGTCTGTGTGTCTGGCAATAAAGCAACTGACAAGTCCACTGATATGCAGAGTGTATCAGTGTAACCACTGGTGACCAGTTCATCACAAGCTGCTGAGCAGCCAGAAATAGTGCCACTCCTTAGACCACAAGTTATTGTGGAGGAGGAAGGGGAGTCGAGGTGACCTAAGTGGCGGAATCAGAGGAGGAATCATTATAGCAGTGACACAGGAGGAGTCGTGGAGCGTGAGACAACAGTCGACGCAGAATGGTGAAGGCAGAGTGGGGGATCAAGGTCAAATTAAGACTGTGGGCGAGAGCATGTGTTTAGATCTGTCACGTCGGATGAAAGTGAAGAAGGGAATGGGAATAAGGGAGCTGTGAGGGGATGGTGTGACATATAGACGGACAGAGTTCATGATCAGGCCAAGGGAGAGCTGCAGGGTGTGGATGGGAATGGACTCTGTGTGTGGAGAGCCGAGCATGGTTTTACAGTCCCTACAGAGCTGTATTCATCCTATATAAGTACCTTTCATGGCAGGACTGTTCATAAAAATGCAACATGTGTTAGCCCTTTATTTCTGGCTCAGTTTCTGGCAGAGTTTCTCTGGCTCGGCATCAGAACTGGAACCGACACGCAAAGGTCAAAGCTAATAATGTGGCGAGGAAGAGCTGGGCTCAGCAATAAGATGGCTAGTAGAATAGATTGAGCGTGGGGAGCGCGGCGTGGTTACCGTGTGAAACAAAGCAAGATTGAACAGCCATGAGGTACATGTGTGACTAAAATGCTGACTTTAAACCAGGCGTTGTGATATATCCAACTTCTGCTTCTACTTCAGATAATAGAAAAGACGATGGATTGGATTGCTGTCATCATGTAGAATCTATACAGTGCAGCATTTTAATGGTGTGTGATTGTGGCAAGTGTGATTGAAGGTAATGGAAGAGTGATTGCCCTTTGTGATTTATTAAAGAGAAAGCTATTAGTGGCTATGTGAGGCAATTATCATTAGATCCAGTTCAGACTAGTCAGCTAATTGATAAAGGAAAAGTGCAAGGCTCATTCAGCATCTCTTTACGGGTTCAAATACAGTCACTGTGCATCTGCTGAGAGAACGTCTGCGACCTGGAGCTTTAGCCTCAGTCTTTTAGCACAATATCACCGATGTAGCCATCAAGTGCATTGTCTTCAACCAGCTCATGTTATCTAATTTAACTAGAGCTAATGTCTTTCAACAGTTATGGCACATGATTGCAGAATCTGTAGGCAACGGTACAAGATTTTGTACCACAATTTAGCTTTTTATTAGCTTGTTAACTGAATACTTGTGAAACAATCCTGTTGTAGACGTCTTTTCTCAACTCCAATTCCAATCTCGCGTCTCAAGCTTCTAATCGGACTGTAAACAATTGACTGTCTCAAGGAACAGGAAGACTTGGCCCGGATATCCGCTGGCTACACCGGAACCCCCAAAATATTGACCCTTGCCCCCAGAGGCTAATCGTTGTAGGACCAATAACTGATGGGTTCCAAGATTGACTGATCAAATCTGCCAACAATTGACTGATGTGACAAGACACACACTTTCACTAGCTTCTAAGCCAGCTATGACTTGGACAAAGACATCTTTCAGATTCTACTCCCAAATTACTGTCAGTAGCTCTGTCACTGAATGCCATACCAGCTATTATCCCAAATTCTGGAGTAGGGCGAGGTCTGGTGAGGAAGGGGAAGATCTGGTCAGAGGGGTGGTGTTGAAGCTCTGCCCAGTTTGGCAGCAATATCCCTTACCCTACTCCCTACCCACTGGACAACTGGCTATCACCCGACCAATTCTGCCACACTGTCCCCAAAGCAACCCAACATGCCAAACAACTCCCTTGAACAGTCCATGGTCCGTGTATCTGTGAGTTCAGGGAAAGTAAATTACTAATTTTGTCCTCCGGTTGTGTTTTCGGGAGTACACTTCAATGTTGCTGATGTCTCAGCATCATTTATAATCCGGTAAACAGTGTAAGTGTAACTACAGCCACTGCAGCTCCCCTGCAGCTCTTTCAGGCTCAATTTGGCTGAACGTTCGCAATGCAGGATTCAAGCTGTTCACAAGTGGAGTCTGACTATCAACTCAATAGAAGTAGAAGGAAGTCAAGGCCCTCGACTCCCACAATCCAAACATGTAAAATATGAGCAATTTGGTGCCTGAGCTCCTGCTGGTGTGGCCACTGATGTGTGAAGAGAGAGTCTCCACGCCTCACAAGCCTTGTTAATATGAGATGTAGCATCTCCAACCAATCATTTTTACCACATCAGCTATGGATTTGTAGCGCGGCCTGGGAATCCTTTTTAATCCCTCTAATTCTTTCTCTGCTCCTAATCCCTTTTTAATTCAACTCTCTCTGTGATTTACAAGAAGTCAAGCCTAAAATGTAGGTGTAGGATTCTGTCAGCTTATTTTGGCGGACCCCTTTTCTCAATTTAAGACCTGTTTCAATATGTCTGGAAGAGCACAATAGTGGAAGATTTTGCAGAGTTTAGGTGGGACGTGTTGTCTGGCTTCAGGCTAAAGACACATGCTTTTGGTCTGGAGCCATAAAGTTCAAGTTGCTTCTATGTTGAGTGGGAACAGATACTATATCTGACCTGACCATTCAGCCATTTCAGCCGTCATATCTTTGGGGTTATCTTTGCTCTATTAAAGCCAGTGTTAACCGCATGCCCTGACCTTTAGCATTCAAGCTAGTGGGGCTCTTTTGTTTAGTCTGATGGTCATTCTGGATGACTCACTAGTCCATTAGCTAACAGGACAGACCAGGCTTGAGGTCAGAGGTCAGAGGAGAAAAAAAAGAAAAGAAGGAAGATCAGTGGAAGAATAAAAACAAAACAAAGGGAGACTTGAGTGACTCATTTTTTTGTCAGACAGATGTACGATGAGGGTAACAGAGATATTAGGAGGTTGAAGTAAGATGTAAAAGAAACCCAGACTAAGCTCCTACAGCTCCTGAAGCTTGTGGGAATGCCATTAGTTTTGTAGGCATTTAGTAAAAAGTATTGAACTATTTTTTCAAAAATCCATTACTTGTGGTGGGATATGAAAAGTTGGAAAAAAAGTCTGTGCCCTAGATAATGCTTCCATTAACATATATTTAGTAAACACTTTGTGACGTTTTGAGTGTCAAGCTGCTCTTCTGTGCAGCACATAGTATTTATTGTCTGGATGTGCATGCTTTTTTAAATTTATATTTGCTATATGAAAAGTTACCATTGTTCTGAGGGTCACATGATTGCATGCATGGTCGGATTATGAAACAATGGGCCCCTGGGCAAAGACATGTAAAGGGCCCCCACCACCTCCTACATAAGAACAGAACAGAAGAAGACATAGATTCAAAGAGAGATCTTTGCAGACATTTTGCGTCTCTTCTTTGGTTGTTTTGTGTCTGTGTTTTTTGTCCCTTTGTGTATCATTTTGGGGATTTTGTGTTTGACTTCAAACGGAGGCTCTGGTCCAGGGTTCCCTAAACGCTTTGGCCCCAGGGCCTCTGCTCAGTAATCTGTCCATGAATGCGTGTACCAAACCTCATGCCGGAGCTCAGGTGATCACCAACGTTAGAAGGACACTTCTTCTTGGATGCATGAATGTCAGCATAACATTTCATGGCAATCCATAAAATAACTTATCAAGATATTCCAGTCCTGACCAAAATGGTGGACCGACTCGCTGTGAGACATCTCTAGAGCCGTGCCGCTAGTGTGGCTTAACAAAAACCCTGAGTGACTGCTTGTGTTGCTACGCTGTTGAAGTAGAACAAAAATGAAGCAAAGACACTTGCAATAAATGTAACCAACAAACCCAAGCCCATGAAATCAACATTATGAAAGCTAGAATTGCTATCTTGCCACCAACCAGAAGCAGGCAGCCTAGCTAACCTCACCCACCACGATGTGATTATTAGGCCTACCTCTAAAGGTCTGGAATGCTCTTTAGAGGTCTGCTGTACTTTATGGTACATGGGAATCGTCGGTGCCCGCAGTTTGCTGACAAATCATGTACTTGCCTCCCTCTGAGGTGCCCCTTTCCTCCCGGCTTACAACTCTCACCCACAACTCTCATACCCTCAAACTTCCAATAAAAACTAATTTGGCCTCTCGGGAAATCAAGCCAACTTTAGCTGAGGAGTGGCACCAACTCCAAGTATCCCATTGTTTCTGTATATCGTATTCCACTACAAACCCCTTTCACCCTCTTGTTGCCTCTCATTCTCTCTGTCATTCACTCAAACTCACCACTATGCTCTTTCTTCCTCCCTGACCCCCACCTGCCCAGCGAAAAGGGCTTTCCACAATATGGTTATTGTGTACACTGGATATTTATATGGATGGGTTCATGATCCCCATTCGCAAATTCAATAGTCTAGCTTTTAGTGTCGTCACAAAAAGATCATCCCTTCTTCAGATTTCCACCTCTTTCACAGAGAGCTATTTGTCAACCCAGTTATGAGTGAACCCGGCCGTCACACAGTAGAGCCCCTTCAATCCCACACAAGACTTCCTTCTAGGATCATTTGGGAATTAATTAACCTGAGAATAGAAGGATCTGTAATTTGGTTCTATGTAATGCAATGCAATAAATCTTGTTCATATTGCATTAGCTTTGAACAAAGGCAAGGGGAATCAATGAGTCCTCCATTATCATAACTGATTTACATCCATAACGTGTATCATTACAGTGACAGGAGACCCTCTGATGGTGAGGTGAAGGAAGCAGGCTGGTGCTTACTTGGCACAACAGGCCTTCAGGTGTGATGGATTACCTAAACACTTGAGAACAAGCTGACAAATCATAAGCAGAAACGTCTGCCCCTACAATGATCCAACTTAAAAAATCATTTTTGGATTCGACACCAAGGTAACATGTAGTTTCAGACTAACATCTGTTTTATAGAAAACATTCTTGAAAGCTAAGGTTAAAAGTAAATTGCTGACCTTGGAAAGTTGAGAAAACAACTTCCCCACAAGGTGAGTTTAGAAGCTGGAGCTGTTCTGTATATTTTCCATCTCGGTTGTACTCCAGGGTATCCAAGGTAAAGTTTTCCTTTAATCACCATCGTCCTGTGTTATGTACCACAACATATGGATTTCCTACGCTATATACAGTTTATTTTTTTTTCTCTGATGAAAAACATTACGGTAACTTTGATTCTAGTGTGCAGGTACTCCTTGTGTTGCAATTTTGATCCACTGAGTTTGTGGATGAGTGCTCGACTATTCTAACTAAATGATGGTGATGACACGGTAAGTGCTTCTACATAAAAAAGAGTGAGTGCATTAAGATTCAAATGCAGCGGTTTGGGTCTGTGTGGGTGTATAACAACGATATTAAAATGGATAGTGAGGGGAGCAACACCTTTGTGTTCTGAGCTGCTTGTTAGTGGGCTAAGGATACATGTGATGACAACTCCCTCTTTATCTTCAGCGGACCACTGGGATTAGCTGTCATCTGCTGCCCCCCAGTGTTTACATTACAGATAACAGGGCTGTTGTCCTTCAATACTACTATATACTGTTGCACTTGAGCTTCTTTGACCTTCACAATTACAAAGATATTTTGATATGGTCAGATTCATTGAGAATATCTGTCTGGAAGTGTTTCAATGAAGTAGCAAAATCAAAACCTTTTGAAGTTTATTCTGTTACTTTATCGCTGTAAGAAAGGCAGTGGTGAGGAAATAACAGCAAACAAATGTGATATTTTGACACTAAACCATTTCTATCAGCAGAGTTTAAACATGGCTGGACGCAACATGTTGAGAACAGAAAGAGATGTTTGCTGCTGTGGTTCTTATGTAAGGCTTTGAACCGGTCTATAACAAGGCTGAGTTATGTGAACACACTGCTCTAACCACCACGAGGGGAACTTAACCGAGCCTAAATCTCTCGGAACGAAATTCCCCTGCAGTTAGATATGAAAATGAGCACTCAAACAACCTTTACACAAAGATGACAACTTTTTATGAGGCAGGTCTTGTCAGCAGAACCAACAATCACATTTGGTCCAATAATCCAGAAGGGCGGCAACAAAATATTATAGTCAATATTGACAAATAAATATCAGTTTTTCATTTATAATCATTTAGTGATGAAAAGCTACCAGAGTGCTCAGTGTATCATCATCATCATCGTTTATTTTTCTGAACAGACAAAAAAAACCAAAAGGTGTTGAATTTACTGAGATATAAAAACAGAAAAACATCTCTATTTGAGAAAGAAGCAGCCATGTCTTAATATCTATCATAATGGCAAAGTGCATTATGGGAATGACAAAGAATTGTGTAGAGTAGTTGTAGACAACAGTCCACTGACTGACTCACTGTTTCACTTCCTGATTTTGGTTTACATTGTGCTCGGTCTTACTAGCTCCAAAAATATATTGTACTGTTATTGAAATGTTTTTATTTATGTAAACTGGTCACCGTATAACGGAAGCAGCATACTGGTGTTTCAAACTGCCTTTGCTGAGGCAGAACAGAATAGCATTAAACTGTTTGTGCCTGCATATTTGCATTGCACATGTACAGCTCAACACATCTTTTAGAAAACTATGCATGTGTTAAAATGTTCAGTGTGGTGTACTCTAGATAGTATAAAACTCACACCTCATGGTCATCTTGCTACCCAATTTCAATATTTCTATATCTACCTCTCTTTCCCCTCCTCCCGCTCTATTTCCCCTCTCTAAAACACCCCAGGAATTAGTCGGTCCGGCACAGCATCAGTGTAGCGTTTCCAGTCCTTGCCGTACTTGCTGCTGCAGCGGTGTTCATCGCGCACACAGCGGTGGACCAGCAGGATGGTCATGTAAACAATGTAGAAGAATGGGAGTATGTGGCCGAAGCCACAGGCGGCGCAGTAAGCCAGTGAACCCATCAGGTCACCAGTGTAGTTGAGGTGCCGGGCCACTCCCCAGAAACCTGAGGTCAGCAGCTTGCTGCGGTGGATGCCACCGTCAGTAGAGCTGTACGAGCACTCGATGTACGCTGGCTTCTTGCCCCAGATGGAGCAGGAGCCCTCGGTGCGCCGGAACAGGTCCTTCTGGTGGTTGGTGGAGCGGAAAATGTAATACCCAACGAGGCCGAGCATCAGGACAGCCAAGGTGTGGACGTTAGAGAGCTGGACTGGGTGGTACACCAGGTACAGACCCTGGAGAGCATTCATTTATATTAATTTACACTTATTGTTGCTTAAATGAACATATTGTTTGATTTCCATGCTAGAGTGTGCATACACTCATACATCTTATTCTTTTTTCAATTTCATTTCATTCATATCCTTCAGTTTGAAAGCTGAATTAGACATCAAACGTTACAGTAATCAGTATAATCAGATTATGTGGATGACAAATATTTATAATAGAGGATGGCATTTAGAAACAGAGGATTACATTCAATGATCAATGATTCATGCATCAATGATTCAATTGATATAACTTTACTTCAGTGCTTCCTAAAGTGATGTCCCCCTGGTGGGCCGGGGGGGTATTGCAGCCTGGGCTATAAAAAATCTTCCAGGTAGCAAATTCAGTCAAATAAATATTATTTGTTCTGAAAAACAATCTAAATAATTAATAGGCAATGTATGTGTAATGAAGATACTAAATAACTTTGAGGATGAATGGGTTTTCAACAACTTTGATCCACGTCGTTTATAACTGGACTCTGCCGCTATTAACATTACATTAAGTAACAACACTACTAACTTGTTGTTACTGATAATTGTGTGATAACAGTGTGTACGTGTGTTTGGGAAGTTCTGCTATACACAGCTATAAAAACAGTTATATACACATGATGTAAATACATGAAAAGGACTTTTTAAGATGTAATTTCTTATTTCTGACATAATTATTACTGTGTGTGTGTTAACACGCATATATATGTGTGTTACCTGCAGTGTGTAGAGGTATGGTAGCCACACACAGTCTCCCCAGCCCAGATACCATCCAAAGTGGTCATGGCAGATATCAATAGTCTTCAGGTACCACGCCTCATTCCAGAAGAAGTCCAACACATAAATGGCCTACATTACAAGTACACACAAGAGACAGTTTTGCTTCATTATTATGACTCAACAAGCAGAGTTTGACTCAAACTGCGGATTTAGAGTCAAGGACTTTAAACACAACGATACACACTTATCTTACATGGGGCTGTACATCTGCACTGATCTCCTGATTTAATTACATTTCAATTCACAAAATCCAGAATCGTTTCAATTTGATTAAGTTCAATAAATGACTTAATGATTACATGTCATCAGGTAAATACCAGAGTTGCTTTTAGCTTTTCTCAGAATGTATCCTGGGAAGTTAAATTCTTCTAGATTTTACAAGTGAGCAACTGTTGTTTCCTTGAATATAAAATGAATTAAAGTGCACATTATATCCTTCATTTTAATTCCCATTATAAATGTGTGGACCCAGGATTTATTTTAGTTGGCAAATGCAAGACTAAAATATGACATTTATATTGTTTAGGCCTACGTGTTGAGAAAGAATTAAAAAAAAGACCTGCAGCACTTGCTAGGGGTTCATCATAAATCATATTTAAAAAACAATTAATGCTATTGCATAAGGCTACGCATGGACTGTCAGTAACATTACCAGATGCTTCAGCTAAGTACAGTGTAAGGCGACATTTCATATGTCCATGTGAACTCTTTTATGGTTTAATACATGTTTCAATGAACCTGTCTTGCCCAGAATATCTCTGTAACTTTCTTCCTACTCCTCCAATACTTTTCCTGTGCCTCTTGACAGATGGTATCAAACTCAACCAATGTATCTGAGGTAGGCACTCCCTGTTGCCTCCCTGAAGTCCCACTGAAGGTCACCATTAACGGACGGAATGCTCTAAGGTGTATGATTGTATTCTTATGTCCATCTGACACCTGCAACTGTGTGATTCTTCCACCACACACACGCACGCACGCAGCCAAATAACCGCTTCCTTCCCTCCACACACTAATGTGCTGTTTACACTGGCCTCTACTCACCCCATGTTCTGTGTCTGTGCTATCATCACTTTCCTCTTTCTGCATCTAACTCGAATTTGCTCCACTGTTTCTGCTTAATGACACTGATCCTGCTGACCTGCTGGATGTTTCCTATAATGAACAGTGTGCTGTTCAGGTTGCTGTGTCCACTTCACAGTAACTCCTGTTAGCTCCCCTACTTCTTATCATTCATACTTTATATTGGATCGAGTGAAGATTTTTATCCTAAAAACTGTTGATTTATTTTTCCCCACACTAAACTTTTTCCCTGAGTTTGAAAATCTAATATTTATTGTGACAATTTACTTTTGAATGTGCTGGGTTCCACATGCATGTCATATTTCTCCTTTGACTAATTATTCTTCAATCGGTGAACAAGAGGTCATAAAGCAGATAACCATAATGATTATTGGTTGTGCCTGTCCAAAGGCTTGTGAGTACTGAAGCCCTGAGTTTCCATTTTGTAGCACTTCTGCTTCCACTGATTTGTATTCCATCTTACCTGCAGGACGTTGACCAGGATCATGGAGTTGGTGACATGGCCGTACAGTTCTTGCTGCTTGGCCATGTAGGACAGATTGATAAGAGTCCAGGCTACGATGCCGGGCCGACCATTGAAGAAGAGCTTGAAGTCAAACCACTTGCCAATGCGTGGGTTGAACTCGATGCCCATCATGTAGTTGTAGAAGATGTTTCCTGTGAACTTGCTGCAGAATCACAAATAAAGATGGAAGAAAATATGTTGATACAGTTGTGTACTAATACCTAGTACATTATTAGTTTACCTTTAAGATACTATTAGCACTGTGTAGATATAGAAAATGTTTCTGCTGTAGAAATTAGGGCTAGGTTTCGCCACTGACTTCCAGAATTGATTCCGAATCACAAGGTCCCAATTTGATTCAAGTTCCGATTCGATTCAATATCGATTCACAGAGAACTGACGCTGTAAATGTTTTTGAATTCCTACCTACTAGTATATAGATATATTCAAACCTTACACTCTAAACATAGTTTGATCCTAGACTGTCCCTCCCTTGTTAGAGGATATTTAAGTAGGCCTGAGGTCAAACACTAATGTCTTGAGTGTCTCTTTTTGTGGTCAGATCATCTCTCCAAAACATTTTGCTCATCTTTTAGTCTCCTGGAGCTGAAGATAAGAGTTCAGATGGGCCCAGAGTGTTCAGACTGACAGGGCCCGGGAGATGCTGTGACAGTCTTACTCAGAATGTGTTTACTAGGATTTGAGGAGCCATCGAGGGGATCCATCTTTAGGTAAACAACTGATGGAAGGCCTTGTCTAGGATACATGTCGAGGGAGAGCGGCTGGTTGGCAGAATGGCTGGTGGCAGAAAATGTGACTGCATCTCTGTATTCACTTATACTGTTCATCATCTGTTCTCCTTCTACAAGAATCTAATAAATCTTCAGTGTAAGACTACACGTCAGTCTCCTGCAGCTTCTTTGGTTTCCAGTACTCAGAATCAGTAGCACTTTGGGCTTGGCAGCCTCTGGTCATTGTGTGTATCAGTACTCACCAGTCTTCGGAGCTTGTGGGGAACAGGTAGGCCTTTATGAAAGAGAAGCTGGACACAGTGTAGCCCAGTATGTTAGCACACCACATCAGGGGGATCCAGTGGTCAAAGATGATGGTGGGAGAAAACCAGTGGAAGTAGTGTGCATTGACATACCACAGAGCATGAGTGATGAGCCAACACTGCAGCCCGTTGACCTCATACTTGTTAATCAGGCCTACAGCAGTGAACGGGAAGAAAACACAGGAGGTTGGATTTTCTGAGACTTTGTTTGATAATTATTGCAAAATAAATGTTTTAAATATGGATCAAATATTGTGTCACACTGTCCAAAAGATGTGAGTCAGATTGCTGACCTCTTCATTAAACCAATGTTATGACTGATAAGTGTTCGTATGTGTGTTATTAATTACCAGCTGGAGTTCGTGCTCCGTCCTGCACTCCACCAACGTAGCCAGGAATAAACTTATGAGTAACATCAGGAACACACATGTACAGGAGCACCTAAGGAAGGACAACACAACCTGTTTCAACATTTGCCAAGACCCCCCCTCCCCGTTTAGCAACAGCTGAAGACAATGGTTCAAAGCATGCAAGTTGCACCTCCCGCCGTAATTCTTCTGCTTTACTCTTCTTTGTCTTACCTGGAAGAACACCCAGATGGAATATATCTTGGCAGCTGTCCAGGTGAAGGAGGGTGCCTGGGACCAGATGGAGAGCAGGGTGGTCTCTCCTTGGTACAGCTCTAACAGAGGCTGGCTGATGGAGCACTGGTACTGATCACAGGCCATCACAAAGTAGAAGACAAGGAAAGGGGCAAAGCAAAGGAGGCCAATCACGCTGCTCAGGGAAAACCAGTCCACCTCCCTGAGAAGGAATCAGATGTACACACAGATACAGAGTCAAGCTGTGGTTGGGGAGATGGACAAACAAACGACTCACACAAACTCACAACTCATATCCTACTGTTTCACATATTATTAGAAAGTCAAATTAAGTGTTAGAAGATGACACCACAACATCAAATCAACATGAAAGATAAACAGTTTGGTGGTGCCAAAAGATTCCTCCTTATGAATGATAAATAATAATAATAAGCTTTATTTGTATAGCACCTTTCATACAAGAATTGCAGCCCAAAGTGCTTCACAGCAAAAACATAACAATTAGTACAAGATTAGACAGAATAAGAGCATTTACAGTACAATAATCTCAGTGTTGATGTACACAAGTCTGAAGTGCATTATAAAAATAGCAGAATTAAAATAGTATAAAATAACATTGGAGCATTGTGCCTAGTTTCCGTATCTGTGCCGTACTTAATGACCCTCCTGTCGGAAAACCACATTCATCACACCATTCTTGTAAATGTTTTAAACTGTCAGAGCCATATTTTGAAAGCATTAGATGAACAATGGGCCCCTGTGGCCCTTCAACTGGTTTACTCCCTTTGCTACACATTCCTGGTAGTCTTTGTCAACGTATAAAACAAAGAATTTCCATTCGCTGTCTATTAGCGAACATGAAACTAATTTTGCATGCTAAACAATTTGGGACAGTCAACTTTGCCTCCTTTAATATTATATTTTTGAACATAATTGCTCTATTCAACATCAACTCACCATGCTCTCCCCCACTGTGCGGGCTGCTGCCCCTCCTCAGGTGTCTTCCCATTAACACTGTGCTGGGCACGTCTCCTGGCGGCCTCCGAGGCCACTGCACCATTCATTTCTGATGGAGGATCAGGTTATCAGGTCAAGATCAGTAATGCAGCGGCATGCTGTACTTTGTACTACAGTCCTGTTAAGACCATGCAGTGGCATTCACCAAATATAATATCAATAGGTAATGGCACCAAAGAAAAGGGAAAAACAGATTCAATCTTCTTTATTTTTTCACAGTCATTGGCTTTTTGTCTGTACTATATTAACTAATGTTTAAAAGTCAACGTGTCAGGACAGAACAGAACATGAAGTTCAGTTCCACAAGCCAAACATTAACAAATAGATAATGAGGTAATTGGGAATTAAAGTGCATGTCCATAGAGATGTGACATAACACACAGTGAGTGGAGCTTAATAACTCGAGCTGGTACAGCAGGCTCCGGATACACTGATGATGCCACCCTATTTATTTAACTGAAATAAATAGTTTTGTTCTCTGTGACAGTAAATCTCTCTCTCTCTCTCTCTCTCTCTCTCTCTCTCTCTCTCTCTCTCTCTCTCTCTCTCTCTTCTCTCTCTCTCTCTCTCTCTTTCTTTCTCTCTCTCTCTCTTTCTCTCTCACAAACACACATATACACTTCTGGAGCAAAGGCAATGCCAGGCCAGACAAGCTTTATAACAATAACCATAATGTGTTGGATGAAAAGACTTGATCTCTGTTTTGTCTAACATGTCGGTGTTAGCATGTTTTTTCAACAGCTTGTCGATCAGAAAGATGGAAGAAAGAAAAGAGGGAGGAGGGAAACTCAACGTTGTATAACGTCGACAAAAACGAAACCTTTTAGCTCTTTTTTTATAGTTGAATAAAATTAATTTAGAAATAGAGATGCACTAATACACCGTAGCTAACTCACCGGTAGACAGACCGACAGGGAGGAGGCAGGCTCGTCTCTTCTTCCTCCCGGACCAGGTGCTGACTATCATATAACCGCTGGAACAAAACTCACCGTAGGGCCACAGGCTCCGCCCATAAGACCACTGCATATTAAAATTAAACCAATAGCATCCGTGCAAAGGCGGGCCCGGGAAATGAACTGGCCTCTGATTGGCCAATACTAACTGGAGCCACGAGCACCTGACACATTCACCAGCAGTTGAATGGTTTAGCCAGAGTAAACAACGAACTGGCAACATTATGAAATAGCTGTCATTATTATCTTCACTGTGTTACCAAACACTGGACTAAACACTGACATCTTGTGTATGTCTTTCCTTTTCATGCATTTCATAGACAACAATGCTTTAAAAACACAGCAATCAACCAGATTTATTGTTCAAGGAAATACATATTTGAAAAAAAAAGTATTATGCCATCTTCAATAGCAACTATACTCACATATATATATATATATATATATATATGTATATATATATATATATATATATATATATATATATATATGTATGTATATATATATATATATATATATATATATATATATATATATATATATATATATATATATATATATATATATATATATATGTATGTATATATATATATGTAACATGTCAGCCACTAATAACCTACTGAGTACTTGTCTCGGACAGAAGCATGCTAAGAAAAGCATGTTTTTTTCACAACACACAACCAAGATGTAATTGCAGTTAACAATGGTGTCTGGCATATTTGGTCAGTCTCTTTAATACATTGATAAATACATAATTCTATGGTGTTTAAGTTAATTCAAATCATTATTATTTCATAAATGATCAGAGGATATTTCAGGCCAACCCAAACTAGGAACATACAGTACCATCCCACCAATACAGAGTCCAGAACACTAAATAACTTTTAACCTGACCACAGAGCCCAAAAAGGTCAGTTTGGGCCCAAGTTGTGGCACTTTGCTTCTGATGCTGCGAACCGACTGTGGATGATAACTGTCTCCTGTGTAACCTGTATTAAATGAAAGTCATATTTTGTTTTCCACAACATTATGGTTGTCACGGATGAGTTGAGTCGGCAGTTACCTCCACTCTACCCTCCCCAATGCAATAGTTACTAATACAAGTTATGTGAGGGGAAAATGTTCTTGGATTCATAGTGAAGATGTATAGCACTTGTGATGTAAGTGGTGCCGTGTTTCCAGGTGCATGTTCATAAACTAACCACTAGAGGGTAGTACTCAGCTGTGACATAAATGGGAAACTGCTTACACTATACAATGTTACAGCTGCTGTACAGGTTGAGTTTACAAAAGTGATTCAATGCTGTACAAGCCCAGACCACCACCACCACCACCACCACCACCTGCCCATATGAGGAGAAGTGCAGTTGACTGTTATGTCTATTTTCCAGCCTCTCAAAAATCAAACAAATCTAGATGTGGAACATTGTTTAGAAAGTCACTGCACAGAACTAGCTCTTTATGTAAGATTACATCAAACTGCTGCTAGAACTTAGGCAGGAGGTTAGTTCTCCCCGCTGGATCTTCATTGCCCCTGAGACTTTTATGAAAGCCCTTCCAAATATAAAATATATAATACCAGATATCATTCAAAACATTAAGATCTTTAGAAGCCCGCTGGTTTTGACTGCCAAGAGACCACGGACAGGCTGATGTCTGGTCAGAACTCCATCTATTACTGATCTCTGTGTGAAACCTGCAAGTCAGAGGGAACCAGAACAGTAGTCAGAGTGGATTCTCAAATGTTGGGCTAAGCCTGCAAAGAAACAAAGAGCAGAAGAAAACCACCAGCGAAAGAAAATAAAAAGAGCCACTGTCCATATTTGAATGTTATGTCATATGTTAGTCTTGTATATAGGCAAAAGAAAAATGATGGATAAGAGGAGAGAATGCTGTGTATTTTTATATCCAGTTAGGAATGTGTTGAAATGTGAACAGTTGATGAGGGGAATTTTCTCTGCACTTCTGGCTCTAATATTTGGAGTGGGGATACATTCCTGTCTCATTACTTGTGGCTTTTTGTGCCACATTAGACATTTCCCCATCATATTATACTCTTCATATAATCAGCACCAAACACACTCCCTCTGAACCTCCTCAAGGCTCTGACCCTGCGGGTGAGAAATGTAGCTGTGTGCTCTTTGGACCGTATCCAAACAGTTTTAAGGTCATTTCCATAATGTCAGGGATATTGCTTTTATAATTTCTTAAACTGACCTCCATCTTTCTTTCTTCAACTGCTCTGTCAAACATTCTTCTACTTCTATTATTCTGCTTCCTATTTCTTGCGGTTCCCCTTGTTTTTGTTTTCTAGCAGTTTTCTCTGTCTGTTTCTACAGTCCTTATTCTGTTTCCCTCTTCTCATTCCTCACTTCTATACTCATTAGATGCCTTGTTGCTATGCTGTATCCAGACTGTATGATGTATCTGGGCCAAGCAGCAGACATCACTGCTTCACAACGTGTCTGAGACAAAGAAGAGATTTTGTGCTGTTGGTATCTTTTGTTACCTTGAGAAATTTGATGTAAAAATGCACCAGTCTGCTATCAGGGAGCTCATTCCTAGTAATCCTAGAATGCAATATGTCGGAATATATAGATGCAAAACCTGTCAGTGTGATAATGTTCATGATTCGTAAGTGTCTAAAAACTCAATTTATAAAAAAATGTTTTTTACTGAACAATCAAAAAGACACATGTCATATTAAAGGAAATACAGTTCAAAACCAAACAAGCAACTATAATGATAAACACAAATACAATTACTTAGTGATACAATAATAATTCATTTAGGATCAATCAGGATTTCTTTTTTTGCATAGTAGTTTTTCTTTAGATATATAGCAAATGAAGAATAACAAAGACATTTTATTTGTGTTTGAAAGATTTTTGCCAAAAATAATTATGTTATTAATCCCAAACAAAATCTGCAAAGAAATAGGAGAGAAGTCACAAATACTTACCCCACACAACGACAGGAAGCGATCCACAACTGTTCAAAAGTGGTACAAATATAAATAAATATCACTGTACAAGTAAACCTATTTTGGTATAGTGGTGTTCATTTGTGAAGATTATTTTGCTGAACAAAATGTGAAAGTATCATAAATGTTTGTTTGCCACATAACTAGTTTTCTGCTATAATCCCAAATCAAATGGATGCTAACCTACACAAATATGTCATCTCCAAGTCCAGGGAGGAAGGTCTGTGCTCTGTATGTGGGATCAATGTAAAAACAGGCAGTGGTGTGAGTGAGTGTGTGAGTGTGTGTGTGTGTGTGTGTGTGTGTGTGTGTGTGTGTGTGTGTGTGTGTGTGTGTGTGTGTGTGTGTGTGTGTGTGCAGAGCACATATGTGGGTGGGAGGGCAGCCTGACAAATCTTACCCTAATCAGCTCCCCTGGGATAGTGCATGTGTGTCTGTATGCATAACAGTGTGTGTATGTACGTACAATATTCAGAATTTATAAATATCGTGTATGTATGTGATGCTAGGATAGTGCGTTTTGTGTGTGTGAGTGTGTGTGTGTGTATGTGTGTATGTGTGTGTGTGTGTGTCTCTTTGTTGGTGTTTAAGTGTCTTATGAATATGAGGGCCCTGCTCTATGAGAGACGCAGTTCAACATGCCTCTTAAATAATTTACTATAAATGAAAGTGAAAAATTAATGAGAGCAGATCCTCACTCCTGTTGTCCTGATGTAAACGTCCTTCTCCCATCTCCTGCTTAGTTAGACTCACCATCAGAATTGTCATCCAACGTTTTTTTTAATGTTGTCTGACATGTCCATGTTTCCCCACAATTTGAATATTTATTTTGTGCTATTCAGCATCCTCCCCTCCTCAGAATAGCTGTTAGCATTCTGGTCCCAGTGTTAGAGGAGGAAATGCTGAGAGTTTGATGTGGGTAAAGAATAAATGAAAGACTGATGAAAGACTGCTGTGTTTTTGATTTCAGTCACAGCTTTCAGATTGCAATCAAACATTTTCAACCCTCAAAGGATGTTTCTGGCTAGTTCTCTGTGTTGTTCCGATGTTGCTGTTTTCCTTCCTTTTCACAGGTTCCCTGCCTGCTCCACGACCTGTCGTCTGACGTTTTAAACTCTAAATGATTGGTCGTTTAACTCAAAGCAACATACATACATACATACATACATACATACATACATACATACATACATACATACATACATACATACATACATACATACATACATACATACATACATACATACATGAGAGTTCACCAGTCAAGTCTAGCGATATTAATTATAACTTGACCAGAAAATATTTTAGTATACTTGAAGTAGGCCTACATGTTTCTGAACAATGGAAACACATAATCACCCTATATAAAGCACCTTAAAGGTTCTATGTGTAACACTTTACATGTGTTCATTGTTTTCTATTGACAATGGGTTAAAGGATTGTAATCTAATTAAAAAAAATAATTTACAGTAATCCTTGATTCCTTACCATAGAGGCCGGGGTTTTCATATCCATCCCATGGCCCTTTGCTGCAGGTCGTCCCCTCTAACTCCTCTTTTCCAGTCTATCGCTCCTGTCTATGAAATGAAGGGAATATAATCTTTAAAAAAAAGTCCAAAAACACCAACAAACAACAGGCACCCACTCAACTCAGTCACTCTCCTGCTGTGACTTCCAGTGCTGGAGATTGCACTGGCTGAATTTGAGCCGCTACTGATGATCCGTCTACGGAGCTGCCATCTGTTCTCCTCCAGGCGAAGTAGACTCAGCGGCCGGGAGTGAGGCGAAGGAGGGCTAATTCAGTGCCCCATATCGCTATTTTCCAAGCTACTGTAGCTGATATATTTTGCGGAGAGTAAACATTAACTTTACAATAAAAGCCTATCCCCGGTAACATTATATAAATATATTGTAGTTTTAGCTGGCTATGTTAGCTTGTTTGATAACGTGGACAAATTGCTAGCTAGCTAACATAGCAAAATATTGGCTTAAGCCCGCTAATTCATCCAGTCTCCCTGGGCTGATCAAGCTTGCCGTTTGCAAATTATTTTATCAGCCAACATTTTGAAGCAGCCAACACCAGATCTAAACCTTAGCATGTTACTACCTTGTGTATTATGACGAATGTTAGAAAAGTTGTTTAGCTAACAATTGCTTTCCACTAATAAGCCAAGAGCGATATAAGGAAGGGGCGGCCAACTAACAGTTTGGCGTAACCTAAGCTATCGGTTAGACAGCTAGTTCTAACTATGACCAATCAGTCTAAGATTTTTTGTGCTCATTTATGATTGTATTCTCAAGGACCTATCATGGTTACGGTGCTTTGCAAGTTTTGAAAACCTATTTTATTGACTGTTTTTGACTACACTTAACTGGCCGGTGAGGGCTGCCGCTTCAGTTTGGCCTGTTTTGGATGATGTTTTTGGCTAACAGAGCGGTTGTATTTGTTTGATAAGGAGAATAGCTGTAAGAATATTTGCATGTAGCAAATCAAATCAAATCAAATCAAATTTATTTGTATAGCCCAATATCACAAATTATACATTTGTCTCAGTGTGCTTTACAGACTGTACAGGTTACAACATCCTCTGTCCTTAGACCCTCGCAACGCACAAGGAAAAACTTCCTAAAAGAAACCCCAAAATTAAAGGGGAAAAAATGGAAGAAACCTCAGGGAGAGCAACTGAGGAGGGATCCCTCTCCCAGGACGGACAGACGTGCAATAGATGTCGTGTGTACAGGATAAACAACATAGTACAAATACAACATTTGACAGAAATTATGTTGTGTTGGAAAAAAAAAAAAGAAATAGAAAGTTTGGATGAATCCAGGAAAATGTCAATAAGGCTTCCCGGTGTCCAGCAGGACCAGGTCAGCAGGCGCTGTCACGATTCATGATCCTGACGTAAACTTTATCAGTGGCAACCTGCCACATGAGAGACAGACACTCCGGGGATGATACCCCGGATGGTGAGTTAGTAACATATATTTACATAAATGCATACAGATAGAGAGGGAGAAGAAGAGAGGGAGAAGAAGAGAGAGGGAGAGAAGGAAGAGAGCAGGGAGGTGTCCCCCGGCAGTCTAAGCCTATAGCAGCATAACTAGGGGCTGATCCAGGGCAAACCTGAGCCAGCCCTAACTATAAGCTTTATCAAAAAGGAAAGTCTTTAGCCTACTCTTAAATGTGGAGAGTGTGTCTGCCTCCCGAACACAAACTGGAAGCTGGTTCCACTGGAGAGGAGCTTGATAGCTGAAGGCTCTGGCTCCCATTGTACTCTTAGAGACTCTAGGAACCACAAGTAACCCTGCAGTCTGGGAGCGTAATGCTCTAGTTGGTTTATAAGGTACTATGAGATCTTTAAGATATGCTGGAGCCTGACCTTTAATTGATTTGTAAGTCAGGAGAAGGATTTTGAATTCTATTCTGTATTTTACCGGGAGCCAGTGCAGAGCAGCTAATACAGGAGTAATATGATCCCATTTCCTTGTTCTAGTCAATACACGTGCCGCTGCATTTTGGATCAACTGAAGAGTCTTAACCGACTTTTTTGGACAACCTGATAACAATGAGTTGCAGTAATCCAGCCTTGAAGTAACAAATGCATGGACTAGTTTTTCTGCATCATTTTGAGACAGGATGTGTCTTATTTTTGCAATGTTACGTAGATGAAAGAAGGCAGTCCTTGAGATTTGTTTTATGTGGGAGTTAAACGACAGATCTTGATCAAAGATGACGCCAAGATTCCTTACAGTGGTGCTGGAGGCCAAGTTAATGCCATCCAGAGCTTCTATGTCATTAGAAAATGCATTTCGGAGGCGTTTAGGGCCAAGTATAATAACTTCAGTTTTGTCTGTGTTTAACATCAAAAAGTTGCTAGACATCCAAGTTTTTATGTCCTTAAGGCATGCTTGAAGTTTAGCCAATTGATTGGTTTCATCTGGTTTAATTGATAGATATAATTGGGTATCATCCGCATAACAATGAAAGTTTATAGAGTGGTTCCTTATAATATTGCCCAAAGGAAGCATATATAAGGTGAATAGAATCGGTCCAAGTACAGAACCCTGCGGAACTCCGAGACTGACTTTGGCTGTCATGGAGGATTTATCGTTAACAAGTACAAATTGAGATCGCTCAGATAAATAGGACTTGAACCAGCTTAGTGCGGTTCCTCTTATGCCAACACAATGTTCCAGTCTCTGTAGTAGAATGTCATGATCAACAGTGTCGAAAGCAGCACTGAGGTCTAACAAGACAAGAACAGAGACGAGTCCTTTGTCTGAAGCCAATAGAAGGTCATTGGTAACTTTCACCAGTGCCGTCTCTGTGCTATGATGAACTCTAAATCCAGATTGAAAAACCTCAAATAAACTATTATTATGTAAAAAGTCACACAACTGTTTTGCGACTGCTTTCTCAAGGATTTTAGCGAATCCTTGTAGCACATTTGAATGTAGCGGACTCGATCTCCCAGCTGAAACTAAGGAGGAGTACTTCCTGTTGCCAGTAGGTGGCACTTTGAAGATGAGCCAATATTGACATGTAGATGTCTTCAGGCCGCAACTCTTATCCAGAAGGAGACATTTGGAGCAGATGTATGCTGAAGTTACGACAACTTCCTCTTTTACAGCGAAGTGCTCAAAATGGCCGCGTTCAGTAAAGAGTCACGATTTTGATAACATTTCATCGTTAAGGTCTTTAGATGGTACTGCCCAAATTTAGTCTCTCGATTTCAATCTCTAAAAGGAATTTGTTAAAGTTCAAATCATTTCCTGGTTGGTGAATCAGTAAAAGCACTCCAACCCCTTTGAGGCTCCCACATGAAGAGATAGGACCAACACAATAACTGAACACACGCACTGTTTTAGATGATTAGATTGGATTGTTAAGCAGCTTCTGTTAACTGAACTGTTAACAATGACTTGTAATGATTAGACACAGATACTTTGTTTCATGCCCATACATGTCCCTAATTGTTCAACTCCTGAAAGGCAAAAAGGCAGAAAGATGTAAAGGAACTAAAAGACAATAATGAAGCGTAGGTGATTTTCATTAAAGTCAATACAGCCTTGAGCAGGTCGGCAGAGGCAGGCATACTACACAAAATATACTTAACTGCTTAAATTAGTATATCAATATATATACATACTGTATATATATTTTTCTACTACGATCTAGACCAGGGGTGCCCACACTTTGTTGGCTTGTGAGCTACTTTCAAAATGACCAGGTCCAACCGTAGTTCTCTCCTCTGCTCTGTCTCTGACTGGAGGTGTGTGTGGGAGCGAAACAGAGGGGAGTAGGGAATGGGAATGCGCAAGGCAAGAAACAAAAAACTTGAATTTCACGGAGGTTCTGTTGGGGGAATATATATATATATTTTCTTTTTACAGTGCGCGATCTACCCGCACTACCCTCCGATCGACCGGTCGACCTTTTGGGCACCCCTGATCTAGACACTGGTTTATTAACCATTCAAGATCAATGCCTAGCCTAAACCCACTCGCTAGATCGAGGGTTACCATCTAGCTGACGAGTTATCCTAACCTTAAAGGGCGTACAAAATGATATTTTGTCAGTGTTATTGGGCTTGGTATATGATAGAGGTTGCATATCTATTGTGAAATGTGCCATATATATATTTTTAATATTGATGTATTCGTAATAAATCACGATCATGACAGCATAAAAATGACTTCCGCTAACAACAATCGATCGCTGCGCCGAGAGCATCCACTTCGGCAATGTTCGGGCGATGACGTCACAAGTAGAATACAGCCGCACGCCAGTGTTTGTCTGCGTTGAAGTGTCCAGCAAAGACTGCTGTCAATTTTTACGAGAAAGAATGGACAACAATCGATCGCCAAGGATAAATGTGAAGCGATGTGTTGTATGGGGATGTGGGGCCGTCTCCAAATCTAGCTTTCTGTGGCCAAAAGATGATAAAATGTTGCGTTTGAGGACAAGACAAGTGTGTTGATGAAACCGATGATTTGTGGGCAGCACTTTGAGAGATCGTGTTTCGAACAAACTATGCTCGCCAAGGAAATGAAATTCAAAAAGAATTTAAAACTGAACACAGATGCTGTGCCTACAATACTGCCGAGACCTCAGCCAGCACAAGCCAGCACGCCGATTCAAACATCTCCGCCGGTGCAGAGTCCTCCACCAAAGAGACGACGAAATGCATTCGCCAAAAGGGAGAGAGCAAAGGTAAGCCATGCTACTTGTTTACTGTATTTATTGTTTCAAGCATAAAGCCATAATCGGTCTCGGGATGAATAAAGTATCTATCTACACCAGGCCCTAGCCAATGTGTTATTGTTTGTAGTATTAATAACTTTAGCTAATTATACTTCATTAGCTTAATTACGTATAGATTCAATGTTTATAACAGGCTTCCCCATTTTATTCTGTAGTTTGAGTAAAAGCTTGAGTCTATTTAACTTTCACCCTATTATTACATAGGTATTGAAACATTGGTGAATGAAGCCACTGACAGAATTGAGGATACCTGTATGATCAGCGACCATCTATTGGACATCCACACTGGGGGGGAAGCTGTGTGTACACCAGTAAGTATACAGACTGTACATCATCTGTACATTACAGTTGTAGTACCAGTAGAGCTGCACATGACGTGTTAAAAATACAATCACCACATGCATGTACATAATTCATATATGTGTTTAATTTGATATCATTGCTTCCTCAATCAAATCTTTTATTATGAATGTTATTAGATATTTTCTTTATGCAGACATGTATAAACATGCAATACAATAATTTCAAGCTGGTTTGAAAGATTTATTAGTAAAGTTGTGTTTTGTACATTTCAGAAAGAAACTGCTGTGCAGACGGATCCACTCCACGGACACACCACAAGTCCATGCAGGCGCGACCACGTGTCAGGTCAGCTGGACTACATGTCAGGACAGACAGACGAGGACCCAGGAGTGCAATTTCGAGATCCACACACACCCCGAATGAGGCACAGCAGTAGTACAGTTCAGGGATATTCTAAACTCGTAGTCGTAAGGCAGAAGGCAAGTCGGGTTTACCGGGGCTGGAGAGCAGAGTAGTAACAGATCACAGATCAGGAGTCAGAGTTGAAAGCAGACAGGTAGGCAGGCAGGCAGGCAGGATTTCCGATGTAGGCTTGCAGATGATCTGACAAGTGTGGACTGAAAAACAGGGCTTTCTATACAGGGCATGATGAGTGGTAAATGCAGTGCAGCTGGTAGGTTAACGAGGGTGGAGCAGAGCAGAGACAGGTGGAGGTAATCAGCCAATTAGTGGTGTTACCAGGCAGAGAGAGGGCTCATGACAGGACCCCCCCCCCCCCCCCAAGGGACGGCTCCAGAAGTCCAAGAAACACCACCAAGCCGGGCAGGAGGAGGGGAAGCCGGCGGAGGGTCAGAATTCCTCTGAGCGGTCAGAGTCCATATCCTCAGCGGCACCGTCTCCATCAGAAGACTCGACATCCGAGGGCCCCAGCTCAGAACCAGGTTCAGGACTAGACACCGGAGCAGGGGCAGCAGGGCCTGGAAGTGGATCTACATGGCAAGAAGCCCTGCGCCGACCCCGTTGGAGAGATGGCTGGTCAGGGTGTTGGCGATGGAATTCAGTGATGAGGGCCGGATCCACAATTCTTCCAGCGGGAACCCAAGACCTCTCTTCAGGACCATAACCCTCCCAGTCCACCAGATATTGGATGCCCCTACCCCTTAGTCGAGAGCGGAGCAGTCGCCGGACCGTGTAGACAGGGCCACCGTCGAGGAAGCGCGGAGGAGGCGGTGCTGCTGGGACCAGTGGGCTCTCATGTACAGGTCTGAGCTTGGAGACGTGGAAAGTGGGCTGTACCTTCATGGTCTTGGGTAGCAGTAGTCGGACTGCCGTAGGGCTGATGACCCTCTGTATGGGAAAGGGTCCAATGAAGCGAGGCGCCAGTTTCCGCGACTCCACCCACAGTGGTATATCTCGAGCCGACAACCAGACCTTCTGTCCGACATGGTAAACTGGTGCTGGGGTCCTCCTCCGGTTAGCTCCGATAGCATAGCTTGCACTGGACTTCAGGAGTGTGGCGCGAGCCTGGGCCCATGTGCGGCGGCAGCGGCGGGCATAGGCGAGCGCAGAGGGACAGGTAGCATCTCCCTCCTGACTGGTAAACAGAGGTGGTTGATATCCATAAACACATTGAAAGGGGGAGAGTCCGGTGGCAGAACTGGTGAGTGAGTTGTGGGCATATTCTACCCAGAGAAGATGTTGGGCCCAAGCACGGGGGTTGCGTGAGGTCACACACCTCAGTGCCTTCTCCAGCTCCTAGTTCATGCGCTCCGTTTGACCATTCGACTGTGGGTGGAATCCCGATGACAGACCCCAAGAAGGTTGCAGAATTCCTTCCAGAAGGCCGCAGAGAATTGAAGGCCTCGGTCTGACACAATATCCCTGGGCAGACCATGGACTCGAAACACATGTTGCAAGACCACCCGGGCGGTCTCCTTTGCAGTTGGCAGCTTTGGGAGGGGCACGAAGTGGGTCATTTTACTGAAGCGGTCAACGATGGTGAGGACGACAGTGTTTCCTTCAGATAGCGGAAGGCCCGTAACGAAGTCCAGGGAGATATGGGACCAGGGTCGCATGGGCACTGGCAGAGGCTGGAGTAACCCAGCTGGGGGCTGACTGGGGGTCTTGTGCTGGTTGCAAGTGGGGCAAGCTCTAACAAACTCCTGGATATCTTTTCTCATCAACGGCCACCAGAAACGTTGGGAGAGCAGATGGAGGGTGCGTGTGATTCCGGGGTGACAGGCCAGGTGAGAGTCGTGCCCCCACTGAATCACCTGAGACCTCAGATCTGCTGGGACAAAGAGACGGTTAGAGGGGCATGCACTGGGGCCCGGCTGGTTCCGGATGGCTTCTCTGACCTGCTCCTCAATGTCCCAGGTCAAGGCAGCAACACAGGGGCTTGGGAGGATGGTTGTCGACCCCTCATTAGATGCCTCATCCTTCTGAAACATCCTGGAGAGTGCGTTGGGCTTGATATTGCGGGAGCCAGGACGGTAGGAGAGCGTGAAGTTAAAACGGGTGAAGAATAATGACCACCGACGCTGGCGGGAGTTCAGCCTCCTGGCTGTCTGGATATACTCCAGGTTTTTATGGTCTGTCCAGACCACAAACAGAACTTTAGACCCCTCCAACCAGTGGCGCCACTCCAACCAGTGGCGCCACTCCAACCAGTGGCGCCACTCCAACCAGTGGCGCCACTCCAACCAGTGGCGCCACTCCTCGAGGGCGAGCTTGACGGCCAGTACCTCGCGGTTGCCGATGTCGTAGTTGCATTCTGCTGGAGTCAGTCTACGGTAGTAAAAGGCACAGGGGTGCATCTTGCCATCCTCTGCTGCTCGTTGGGAAAGCACCGCTCCAACTCCTACATCCGAAGCATCCACCTCCACCACAAACTGCCGTCCAGCGTCAGGCATTTGGAGAATAGGGCCTGAGGTGAAACGAGCTTTGAGGGTCTTGAAGGCTTTGTCAGCGGCTGCTGTCCACTGAAACGGCTGTTTCACGATGGTCAGCGCAGTGAGTGGTGCTGCCACTGTGCTGTAACCCCGGATGAATCTCCTATAAAAGTTGGCGAACCCCAGGAACTGCTGCAGTTTCTTACGGGTCTCTGGAACCGGCCACGACACCACAGCAGACACCTTTGCAGGATCCATTTGAACACTGCCGTCGGTCACCACATAACCCAGGAATGAGACAGACTTGGCGTGGAACTCGCACTTCTCTGCCTTCACGAAGAGAGAGTTCTCCAGCAACCGGCGTAGCACCAACTGGACATGGTGAGTGTGTTCTGTTTTTTGAAAAGATCAAAATGTCGTCAAGGTAAATGAAAACAAACTTATTGAGCATGTCTCTGAGGATGTCGTTTACCAGCGCCTGGAACACTCCCGGGGCATTGGTGAGACCGAACGGGATGACGAGATATTCGTAGTGTCCTGTTGGAGTGTTGAACGCAGTCTTCCACTCGTCACCCTCTCTCATCCGCACCAGATGGTAGGCATTCCGCAGGTCTAGCTTGGTGAACACTGTGGCCCCTTGCAGCAGTTCAAAGCAGAGGGGGGTAGAGGATAACGATTCTTGACTGTAATGTCGTTCAAGCCCCGGTAATCGATGCACGGACGGAGAGAGCCATCCTTCTTTCCGACAAAGAATCCCGCTCCCACGGGGGAAGATGATGGACGGATTATGCTGGTGGCCAGTGAGTCGTTTATGTAGTCCTCCATGGCTTTTCTTTCTGGGGCTGACAGCGAGTAGAGACGGCCCTTCGGGGGTGTGGTGCCAGGCAGAAGGTCGATGGCGCAGTCATATGGTCTGTGTGGTGGCAGAGACGTGGCCTTGGACTTGTTGAACACCTCTCTCAAGTTGTGATAACAGGCAGGAACATTGGATATGTCAGGGCGGTGCTGGAAGCTCCCCGGTCGATTGGCAAGATGGCTCCCTTTAAGCAGGTCCGATGGCAGCCCCTCCCCCACTCACGTATTGTGCCTGTTTCCCAGTCCAGTTGGGGGTTATGAAGACGGAGCCACGGAAATCCAAGGATGAGTGGTTGGCCGGGTGAGGGTAGGAGATGGAACTGGATGGACTCCTGGTGGTTTCCTGACAGCAGAATTGTCACAGGGGCCGTGATGTGAGTGATGGTGCCGAGACGGTGTCCATCCAGGGCTCGGGCAGGAACGGGTGGAGTGAGTTGTTGACGGCTCACGGCCAGTTGCCGCGCAAGCTCTGTGTCCATTATGTTCGTTTCGGCTCCAGAATCCACTAGGGCGGCCAGGGTGCGAGTTGTGTCGGAAAGTCGAAGGCGGAGCTGAAGCTTTTTCGGATGGGGGGAGACTGAAGATGTATTGAGCTCACCCGGATCTCCCCTACACCTGGTGAGCTGCGGCTTTTGACGGGCTTGACAGGCGGGGGGTGGAACGTGGAGGACTCCCCCCGAATGCGGATGGCTGGTTGACTCAGACGCCCTCTCTCTCTTCTGCGGGTCTGGATACGCCGATCAATGCGAACGGCAAGGGCAATGGCGTCATCAAGTGTCTTGGGCTGCTCATGAGACGAGCTCGTCTTTAATGTAGTCCGCCAGGCTGTGGAGGAAGGCGTGCACCAGTGCCTCGGAGTTCCACGAGCTGCGACTTGCCAGGGTACGAAAGTCTATGGAGAAGTCTGCCACCGTCCGATTGCCCTGGCGGGTGGTCAGCAGTGCCTGTGATGCTTCGGTTGTTGTTGAACCTAAGTCAAAGACCTTTAACATCTCCTCTTCGAAGGCACAGGCTGGGGTCTGCCGGTCGAACTCTGCCGCTCCCCACAACCGAGCTCGGCCGGTGAGATGGGTAATGACGTAACCCACCCTGGCTCCCTCCGTCGAGAAGGTCCTGGGCTGTAATGCGAACTGCACTCGGCAGCTGGTCAGGAAGACTCGAATCTGCTTCGGGTCACCGTCAAAGCGTTCCGGATGGCCAATCCTCGGTTCTGGAGGCGGTACTGCCGGAACTGCAGCGTTGGACCCTGAAGCAGCTGGAGAAGACACAACAGCGGGATGGAGTAGGGCAGACGGTACTGGAACAGACGAAGCAGGAGTGGCCGCATTGGTGAGTAGCAGCAGGACGTGGGCTAGTAGTGGTTGTTACTGGTTAAATTGTTGTTGGTGGCTGAGTTGGAGCAGGGAAGCGATATCGCCAGTAGTCCGATTGATGTCTCCCTCAGTGCGTTCCAGTTACTGTAGGACAGACATCTCAGTCTCTACCTGCATGCTGGTCTGAGCGTGCGCTGGGTCCATGATGGTCAGATCATTCTGTCAGGACAGACAGACGAGGACCCAGGAGCGCAATTTCGAGATCAAGGTTTTATTACACACACACACACACACACACACACACACACACACACACACACACACACACACACACACACACACACACACACACACACACACACACACACACACACACACACACACACACACACACACACACACACACACACACACACACACACACACACACACACACACACACACACACACACACACACACACACACACACACACACACACACACACACACACACACACACACACACACACACACACACACACACACACACACACACACACACACACACACACACACACACACACACACACACACACACACACACACACACACACACACAACAGGGCCGAATGAGGCACGGCAGTAGTACAGTTCAGGGATATTCTAAACTCGTAAGGCGAAAGGCAAGTCGGGTTTACCGGGGCTGGAGATCAGAGTAGTAACAGATCACAGATCAGGAGTCAGAGTTGCAGGCAGGCAGGCAGGCAGGCTTTCCGATGTAGGCTTGCAGATGATCTGACAAGTGTGGACTGAAAAACAGGGCTTTCTATACAGGGCATGATGAGTGGTAAATGCAGTGCAGCTGGTAGGTTAACGAGGGTGGAGCAGAGCAGAGACAGGTGGAGGTAATCAGACAATTAGTGGTGTTACCAGGCAGAGAGAGGGCTCATGACACTACAAGTTCCAATCCAGGTTGGTTGTTCCAAAGGTCAGCATCATAATATATATATATATATATATATATATATATATATATATATATATACACACATAGATACATACATATATATATATTATATATAATGCTTGATTATGAAACATCTTTTTTGCAGAGTATGTTACTGAACTCTTGACCGAGACTCAATGCTTTGTGCCAAGACAATGTTGATGAGGAACCTTTGAAAGTCCCAGCTCCACTCAGCAGTCGGTGGAAGAACCAAACAAGAGGGATGCTGTTGTGCTGTATAGAAGCAGATTCAATCACTGAACTGACATTGTGTTTTGTTATTGACTCTAATAAAGTGCTGATACTTGAACGACGTATAGTTGTCAGATGGAAACGTAGCACAGATATTTTGAAAAGCACATGATGACATTCTGTGGTTCTTACCAAGTATTCCCCAACAAAATCTCACCAGCTGGCGGTATGCCACATAGTGATACATTCTATAAACTACAAGATAATACATCTCAATGGTAATCACTTCAACGTTATTTGCTTATTTATCTATGTATTCTGTGACTGTGCCAGAGTGACCATTCGACTCCCCATAAATACATCAAAGTTTCTGAGCTCTAAATCAAATCAAATCAAATCAAATTTATTTGTATAGCCCAATATCACAAATTATACATTTGTCTCAGTGTGCTTTACAGACTGTACAGGTTACGACATCCTCTGTCCTTAGACCCTCACATCGCACAAGGAAAAACTTCCTAAAAGAAACCCCAAAATTAAAGGGGAAAAAAATGGAAGAAACCTCAGGGAGAGCAACTGAGGAGGGATCCCTCTCCCAGGACGGACAGACGTGCAATAGATGTCGTGTGTACAGGATAAACAACATAGTACAAATACAACATTTGACAGAAATTATGTTGTGTTGGAAAAAAAAGAAATAGAAAGTTTGGATGAATCCAGGAAAATGTCAATAAGGCTTCCCGGTGTCCAGCAGGACCAGGTCAGCAGGCGCTATCACGATTCATGATCCTGACGTAAACTTTATCAGTGGCAACCTGCCACATGAGAGACAGACACTCCGGGGATGATACCCCGGATGGTGAGTTAGTAACATACATTTACATAAATGCATACAGATAGAGAGGGAGAAGAAGAGAGAGGGAGAGAAGGAAGAGAGCAGGGAGGTGTCCCCCGGGAGTCTAAGCCTATAGCAGCATAACTAGGGGCTGATCCAGGGCAAACCTGAGCCAGCCCTAACTATAAGCTTTATCAAAAAGGAAAGTCTTTAGCCTACTCTTAAATGTGGAGAGTGTGTCTGCCTCCCGAACACAAACTGGAAGCTGGTTCCACTGGAGAGGAGCTTGATAGCTGAAGGCTCTGGCTCCCATTGTACTCTTAGAGACTCTAGGAACCACAAGTAACCCTGCAGTCTGAGAGCGTAATGCTCTAGTTGGTTTATAAGGTACTATGAGATCTTTAAGATATGCTGGAGCCTGACCTTTAATTGATTTGTAAGTCAGGAGAAGGATTTTGAATTCTATTCTGTATTTTACCGGGAGCCAGTGCAGAGCAGCTAATACAGGAGTAATATGATCCCGTTTCCTTGTTCTAGTCAATACACGTGCCGCTGCATTTTGGATCAACTGAAGAGTCTTAAGCGACTTTTTGGGACAACCTGATAACAATGAGTTGCAGTAATCCAGCCTTGAAGTAACAAATGCATGGACTAGTTTTTCTGCATCATTTTGAGACAGGATGTGTCTTATTTTTGCAATGTTACGTAGATGAAAGAAGGCAGTCCTTGAGATTTGTTTTATGTGGGAGTTAAACGACAGATCTTGATCAAAGATGACGCCAAGATTCCTTACAGTGGTGCTGGAGGCCAAGTTAATGCCATCCAGAGCTTCTATGTCATTAGAAAATGCGTTTCGGAGGCGTTTAGGGCCAAGTATAATAACTTCAGTTTTGTCTGTGTTTAACATCAAAAAGTTGCTAGACATCCAAGTTTTTATGTCCTTAAGGCATGCTTGAAGTTTAGCCAATTGATTGGTTTCATCTGGTTTAATTGATAGATATAATTGGGTATTATCCGCATAACAATGAAAGTTTATAGAGTGGTTCCTTATAATATTGCCCAAAGGAAGCATATATAAGGTGAATAGAATCGGTCCAAGTACAGAACCCTGCGGAACTCCAAGACTGACTTTGGCTGTCATGGAGGATTTATCGTTAACAAGTACAAATTGAGATTGCTTAGATAAATAGGACTTGAACCAGTCTAGTGCGGTTCCTTTTATGCCAACACAATGTTCCAGTCTCTGTAGTAGAATGTCATGATCAACAGTGTCGAAAGCAGCACTGAAGTCTAACAAGACAAGAACAGAGACAAGTCCTTTGTCTGATGCCAATAGAAGGTCATTGGTAACTTTCACCAGTGCCGTCTCTGTGCTATGATGAACTCTAAATCCAGATTGAAAAACCTCAAATAAACTATTATTATGTAAAAAGTCACACAACTGTTTTGCGACTGCTTTCTCAAGGATTTTAGCGAGAAAGGGTAGGTTAGATATCGGCCTATAGTTGGCTAAAACCTCTGGATCAAGACCAGGCTTTTTAAGAAGTGGTTTTATTACAGCTACTTTAAAGGATTTTGGTACGTAGCCAGATAATAGAGACAGGTTGATCATATTTAATAACGAAGTGTTAATTAAGGGTAAAACTTCTTTAAACAGTTTAGTTGGAATCGGGTCCAAAAGACAGGTTGATGGTTTAGACGATGAGATTGTTGAAGTTAGTTGGTTAAGGTTGATTGGAGTGAAACAGTCTAGATATATTTCAGGAGTTACAGATGTTTTTAAAATTCCAACAGTTGAAGTTAAGTCATTACCAATTGAGGTCAGGAGGAGATTAATTTTGTCTCTAATACTTATAATTTTATCGTTAAAGAAACTCATAAAGTCGTCACTACTGAGAGATATAGGAACAGAAGGCTCTGTAGAGCTGTGGCTCTCTGTCAGCCTGGCTACAGTGCTGAAAAGAAACCTGGGGTTGTTCTTATTTTCTTCTATTAAGGAAGAGTAATAAGCTGCTCTGGCATTACGGAGAGCCTTCTTATACGTTTTAAGATGATCTAACCAGACTAAACGAGATTCTTCCAATTTAGTGGAACGCCATTTACTTTCAAGATTTCTCGACTTTTGTTTTAGTTTGCGGATTTGTAAATTAAGCCATCTTTTTCTGTTTTATGATCTTCTTCTTTAGAGGAGCGACAGAGTCGAGTGTTATTCGCAGTGAGGCTGCAGCGCTATCAACAAGATGATTAATTTGGGAGGGACTAAAGTTAGCATTGGAGTCCTCCATTATATTGATATTGAGTTCTGGTATTGTATTAAGTGCTGATGGAATCACTTCCTTAAATTTAGTCACAGCACTTTCAGATAAACATCGAGCGTAGGATATTCTGCCTGCTGGCTTGTAGTCCAGTAACAGGACTTCAAAAGTTATTAAAAAATGGTCTGATAAAAGAGGATTATGTGGACACACTGATAAACTTTCAATTTCAACACCATATCCCAGAACAAGGTCCAGAGTGTGGTTTAAACAGTGAGTTGGTTCATGTACATTTTGACTGAACCCAATTGAATCTAATATTGAGATAAATGCATTATTAAGGCTGTCACTATCAACATCCACATGAATATTAAAGTCACCTACAATAATTACTTTATCTGTTTTAAGGACTAAATTTGATAAAAATTCTGAGAATTCAGATAGAAATTCAGAATACGGACCAGGAGGGCGGTACACAGTAACAAATAAAACTGGCTTTATTGTTTTCCATGTTGGGTTTGAGAGCGTAAGAACAAGGCTTTCAAAAGAGTTATATTTTAGTTTAGGCTTAGGATTGATCAAGAGGTTTGAGTCAAATATGGCCGCAACTCCACCTCCTCGGCCAGTACCTCGAGGAATGTGAGTATTAATATGACCAGGTGGAGTGGATTCATTTAGACTGACATATTCTTCATGTCTCAGCCAGGTTTCAGTGAGACAAAATAAATCAATCTTATTATCTGATATTAAATCATTTACCAATCCAGCTTTCGTTGATAAAGATCTGATGTTTAAGAGCCCACATTTAATTTTTTGATTTAGTTGCACTTTTGCAGCGGTGGTGTTTATTTTAATTAGGTTTTCATGTATAACTCCTCTTCTGTTAACCATAGACTTGATTAGTTTCAGTGGTCGTGGGGCAGACACAGTCACTATGGGGATTTGAGTGGGTGACTGCCCGGAAAGAAGCACAGAGAAGTGTGTAAGACTACAACTCTTTGTCCTGGTCTCAACTCTGGGTTGTCATGGATTAGGTCCACTAATAGACTGTGTAATATTATTGCATATGAGATCTGCTCCAGCCAAAGTAGGATGGATGCCGTCACTCCTAATCAGACCAGGCCTTCCCCAGAAAGTCCGCCAATTGTCTACGAAGCCCACATCATTATCTGGACACCACCGTGAGAGCCAGCGACGGAATGATGACATGCGGCTAAACATGTCATCATTCAAAAGATTTGGCAGAGGACCAGAGAAAACTACGGAGTCCGACATTGTTTTGGCAAATGTACACACCGACTCCACATTAACTTTAGTACACTCCGATTGACGCAATCGCGTGTCATTACCGCCGACGTGAATAACAATCTTACTGTATTTACGTTTAGCCTTAGCCAGCAGTTTCAAATGTGCTTCTATGTCGCCCGCTCTGGCTCCCGGAATGCACGTGACTGTCGTCGCTGGTGTCTCAAAATGAACGTATCTCAAAATTGAGCTACCGATAACCAGAGTTGGCTTCTCAGCTGGTGTGTCACTGAGTGGGGAGAACCTGTTAGAAACAGCAAGCGGTTGGTGGTGAACCGTGGGCTTCTGATAACACTTCTTTCGGACAGTCACCCAGTCTCCCGGCTGCTCGGGTCCCGCCGGGGGACGGCTAACAGGAGATACCACTGGTCGACCCGCACCGACTATAGGGGGCTTGCTAACAGCTACACTTGCTAACCGCTGACTAGCCATGGTGCGGAGCCACTCATCTATCCCTCTAAAACTCGCCTCCAACCCTGCGTATAAACTACATTTAATACACGTACCATTATCACTAAAGGAGGCCGAGCAATAGCTAAACATGAAACACACCGAGCAGGAGCGAGCAGAAGAGGAAGATGCCATCGCTAGCTGCCGAGCTGCAGCAGCTAACGTTAGCAGAGCCGAACGGAGCGTAAAGAATTGAGGATTTAGCGAGAGTCGCTAAGAGAAGGAGGATAAGGAGAGAGTTGTAAGTGCTTAGGAAGTACAAGTATAGGTTTAGATAGATGACAGGTAATTAGCCGATGTGATCAAGAATATAACAACATTAACTGGGTCAAGCTGGAGCTGCCGAAGTATGTTACCAACAACACAGAAACATTAACAACCGGAAATGACGCGCTTACCGTAAATGTTAGCTAACTAGAGACGATGATGTAGGGTACTGCTCATTGTGTGCACATTTGTGCACACAAGTAACTTAATCATTACATGGCTGATCACCTGCTTGTTGTCTGTCCCTCTTCGAATACCTTTGGTAGGCTGTCTGCAACACCCAAACATCCAGACACTTTGATTTGATCTGTTATGCAGGTTATGTTTGCACCATGTCCCTCATGTTCATTGAATTCCTCCATGACATCCTTTTCTTGGCAGCAGCTCTTCAATTGCTTCCATAATTGTACAGTTTTCACATATACACTTAAATGTACAAAAGAAGAATGGTAAGGACATGTACACAATATGCAATATCCAGAAAAAAGGTCAATATTAACGTCATCTTAATGTCATACTATTTATATGCCTGTGTTTCACGACAGGCTCGTAAGCAGCTCATAAGCCTGTTATGGTCGTACGCAGGTCGGATCTATCTAGTAGCAACATGTTACCCGTTTCACGTAAGTCTCGCAAAGTTACGACATCGTAACTTCTAATAGCTAATGCTTTATATACAGCTCGTAATATATGACGTTTGACATCAGACACAACGATAGAACCTCAACCGCAGAAACTTCGAGAAAGAATCAAGTTATCAAGCTTTACAGACGTCGATGTGTCCAAGTAGAGAAATAATTGAATATTTAGCGATCGAGCAATTTGCAGACAACTAGTCGGGTTCATAACAATTCAAGGAAACCAAGCTATCGACTCGATATAGGATAGCTTGCGATCTATTTACGATCGAGGATAATGTTACGTTTTATTATGATGTATTTACTATATATTGAGAAGTTCTATGAATTATAGTCAAATGTGCATACCTGTCTGTGTTCTGTTGTCGCACAGGATCTCCGCCAAATCCACCATCATCCGCATGTTCGCTCCCATCTGTGTCTCCATCTTGAATACTGTGTCTCCAGCTGCTGTTTCCACCACGTTAAACTCGCATGCATGATGTAAATACACCGGCATCCTCTTCAATAAACTCCTCTTATTAAAGGTGCAACGAGTCTATTGACGACCCACTGTCACTCGATTCTGTCGAAATATCCCTGCCAGAATCCGACATCGCCACGTCTGCCGCTTCTGCCGCTTCTGCCGCTTCTGCCGCTTCTGCCGCTTCTGCCGCTTCTGCTGTGCTGTCTGCCGCTTCTGCCGTGCTGTCTGTGTATTCAACTGGTGGACTGTATTCTACTTGTGACGTCAGAACACGCCGTCGGATGTTTCCGGTAGCGGCAATGTAAACATCGGTGGTCGACATACGAAATCATGATTTATTAAATACTGCGATCATTGTGTCATAAATAACACATCATTTTACACCACAAATAACATTTACTATCATCAGTAGAAATTCATGTTTATCATTTCGTAGGCCCTTTAACCATTTGAGGTCAATGTCTAACCTTAACCATTTTTGAGGTAAGACAGACTGGACAAATGGCAGCACCTACTGCTTACCAACAAGAACTACTCCTAATAATGGCATACGTGTAGTTGTTGGAAACAAGCATTCATTAGCATTTTCTTTTGCAGATTTTCTCAACATTCAGTTCAAATGTCTGATACACTTGGATAGAAACCTGGCTAAAAACTAGCTGGTGAACATAGCGGAGCATTAAGCAACTAAAGCCAGATAATTCCCTCAGGAGTTGGTAGAGATCGAGAACAGAACTCAATTAAAATAAATGATAACATTGCTCAGTAACTGCTGGATGTGTAAATAATCAAATGTGGGCTAACATGTTCATCATATCCACTTGAAAGGTAATATGTCAACAGTATACAAGGCTTTTTTAAGCTGCCCCCAACTAGCACAAATAAATAATGCTGTTTGATACTGTTTTGTGTGTGTCTGCATCAGATAAATATTTCCGATAATATCAAACTTTCATCCAAATGCTCTCTCTCTGTCACAGTGTGAGACATGATCGTCTTCAAATGTTTGCAGACGTCTGTGCAGGCGTGTTGCAGATCATGCCTCTGTATGCCAGCGTGTGTGTTCTTCTGAGACTGCTCTGTTTTTGTGTGATTCTCCAAGCATATTGTATGTGCGTCTGTTTCTGTGTGCATTTGCGTGTGCATTTCTGCGTATTGTGACGTATGTGTGTGTGTGTTTAGTCTGTGAGATGCGTCAGTAACTGGGGCAGAACTGATTGTTGCTGATGGCTGTAGGCAAGCACAGACCTACATTCTGCTCTGCCATACAGAGGAAGGCAGAGGAGGAGGAGGAGAAGGAGGAGGAGGGGTGCAGTAGGGTAAGAAAAATGGGGGTCTTTCCTGTACTCCTCTCCCTCCTTTATCTCTCCTCTTCTATGGCAACCTCCCACACTCCTTTTCTTGAGTTTTCCAGTCTTTGTTTCCTAATCTCTCCTCTCTCCTCCATACATCTCCTCATGTTTTCTGCTCTGACACTTGACAGACACAGAGACTTACTCAGCACACTGAGAGGAAGTGACTCTGGAAACGAGGGAGAGCGTGAGCAAAAGAAAAAGAAGGGAGAGAGAAAGTAAGATGAAATGACATCGATGGTGTGTTAAAGTAACAAAATATTACCCCTGTCTCAGTACACATTCACTTCAGATTAATAAACACACTTCCTTTAAGTGCATTTTAATACTGTACTGTATTATTTTGTCAGCAGCAGATATACAGTTAAAATGACTATTTTGTACATTTTCTTATGATTCCAGTACTCTCTTTTTTTCTTTGTATATTTCTACTGAGACTGAGTATATTTTTTATTCCAGGCAGTATAGAAAAGGCTTTGACAGTATCTAGACCTTAAACAGAATTGTAATGCTTTAGTGAATAACTAATGCAGTATTGTCCTACGAAGTTTCCTGGAAAGACTATTGAATCTAACGATATGATTAGGGTTGATGGTATATACGCCTAAAATAACTCAAGGTTAACATTTGATTTCTCACGGGGCACAAACTCTGGTTTCCTGGGTAAAATTCCTGTATACCTTTTTGCATCCGTCTTAATTACTACAGCTGCAGCAAATATATGAATAGATGATAATGGCATTCTGAAGCTACTAGTAGGTGTAGCAGGCACCTTCTAATCCATATATATGAAGCTGATAACCACTGATAACAGCCATTTAATGGCACGATATCACCTGAAACAGCTTTTTTTATACCTTAATCTGGCATAATATACCCTGTATTTAAATATTGCTGACAAATGCTGCAGATGTAAAGGTTCACAGCCAGTTTAAGTTCCTCTTTGGCAAAAACAAAACCAAAAGTCCTCATTTGAAAGAACTTTCAATGTAAAATAAATCAGAAACTCACCCAATGACCCCAACACAAGTTTACCTATTGCTGCACACTGTTGTGTTGAGAGCTACTCACATCTGCTTTCAGCAGGCAACATCAGTTGCTCAAGTTCTGCTGCTTCCTCTCAAAAAAAATGCCCATGGTCAGCAGTTTTTACGGTCAGCTGACATCTGACCCCTGAACCCACCCAGGGACATCAGCCTGGGTCCACCACACCACAGAGCTTGGATATGCTTTCACTCCAAAATGTATTGAGTTATGACATGAATGCTAACAAATATATAAACAAGAACTACAGCTATGATTTTTCTAATGCTCAAATGGCTTGATTAGATTTTTTTGAAAATGTTAGAACAAAGCAGACCAATATTTAGAATGATTGAAAATGCAGATCTTTCAACAATTCAGCTTGATTTGGTACAGTCCGATTGCTAACAGGACTACTCTATATCTTTGAATGGTCGTTCATGCTTTTTGTTGTAGGAAGTCTTCTTTACTAATAGATTTTGTACAAAAAGTTTGCAAAAAATGTAATGTTTGTACATGGAGAACAAACACTGTACAATGATTCAGCCAGACAAAGATCATCTTATACTTGCTCCATATAGGCTCAGCTTTGTCATATGTGACTCACTGCAACATCTTAATCATGTTAGCCTATATGCTAACTATTTAGAGCATGTAAAAATGCCATTTCAAAACTCATTTCAAACACAATACATATTAAAGGACAGTGAAAAATGCTTCCTTTTTCTAATTTTATTTCTCATACTTCACTGTCGTGCCTGTGGTCGGACACAAAGAATGAAGCAGACAAATATTTTGATACCACAATGATGAAAATGTAGATTAGAACCTTTCATAATGTACTTGGTGTAATGTTTTAGCCCTGGAAGAGCAACAAATGCAGTTGAAGCTGGATGATGGTGAATCACTGTCTCACCAAAGGTTTGCAAATGATTCTCTGACTCACTCACTGAATAAAGCAGGAATGTTAGAGCAATGGCCCATAGGTGCACTCAAACAAGCATTAAACAGGAGGAGGTTCTTGCTTTGTATATGAAACAATGACAAGCATTTGGCATTCATTTGGGATATGTTATTATTAAACTGTCTTTGTTTTGTATTTGCCCCAGAGAGCAGCAATAAGCTGACTGATCATTAAATTGAAAAAAGGTGCATTCAATTATAGCAATGTAAACTGTAGCAGGAACAACATTATAGCCTCCTAACGGAAAGAATGAGGACATATTATTGTATAAAGTACATTATTATAAAAGGTTGGCACTTATCAAATGCTTAATTGTCCAACAGGTTTCTATTCTGCACAACATCAGATATTGACAAGCGTTAAGAGTTTCAGTGTGTGATTCGGTGATAGCTGATAGAGGTAAAAGATACGCCATGTTATTACACTGATCATTTTTCAAAGAGTAAAAGTATGAGTGTCTTGCATCTCTCTCCTTTGTTACGATTACATTTCAAAACTTGCTAAATAACTTTCAAGAAGAAATTAAAATATAAAGATACTATACAGACATAAATTGTGCAGAAAATAGCACGCCTATCCAGAGTTGCTAAATGGAAAAAACATATTGTGAGAACAAATAGGCGTAAATGTGTAATTTTACAAAAGACATATTTAAACAACTTTTGGACGAGCCTACAAATCTTCCCACATCTTTTGTTTTGTTTTTGTTTTTTAAGCAAGCTGAACTATGTGGAAGAGAGTACAGTGTATGACCATAAGTCCATCATTCTGACAATTGTTATAATAGTAGACTATTACAAAAATTGTCATTGGCAGTTACGGACATTATTGATCATACAGAGGGCAAAGTGATCGTACAAATACAATAATTATCTTACATCTTGCAACACTGTCCCTATCGTGTAAGTATAGATCAAGTGGTCACAGATGTCGGAACTTAAAACATAACACTTATCCACAACAGAATGGTGGTAGATTTTCCTCAGAATTAGTAGATATTTCCAATACCAAGTGGGTAACAGGTGAGAAAACTGAATGAGGGTTTTCATTTGTATGAAGGGAAACAAACAGGACTGTGTGTGAGGCACCTTTAAATAGAAACCAAGTCCACAGTTAGGAATGCAGTAAAACCTTGTCAAATTGATTTAACCTGCCTGGAATCTGTCACTTTAACATGCACAGCTGTTAATACACCCACACTGTTTTCATGACTCTTTGAAGTATGTTTACTTTGACACTGATCGGACCATTTTCACGAAAGGCCTTGTGGGAGATAATGTGACCAACTGAACATGTGCTCCTCAGTCCAAGGGAACAGGTAAATCTGCTGAGTGTGTGAACCAACTGCACGCAGGATACACTTAAACACACAGGCAGGGTTAGGCTAAGACAAGTCTCTGTGTTGTGTTGCAGAGATGTTTACTGAAGTTAGCATGCTAACAGCTAGCTGCTTTCCGTCCAGTCTGTAATACCACTTGTTCCTCTAGAGGTGATAGTGAGTCACTGTAGCTCCAGTCTGCCCTCAGTCCAACATGAAAGGGCGAATAGGTAAAGTTCCCCTGGTCAATCACGTTGAAAGATTAGGGTCCGTATACGTTTTGATAGTTTGTTTATTGGATTTAATACAAAGTGGCGAAAACAAGTTTTTGTTTCCTCCTCCCTGGGGAGATGGACCTTCGCTGAGCAGTTAGCTCAAATTCAGCCTGAGCATACCTCAGCACCAAGGGTCTGATCCCAGGGGTCTGATCCCAGGGGACTGCCCCAACTGGATCAGCAGACTTTCTGCTGCTGCTGTTACACATGCTGGCTGAATTCAGGTTGCTGTGGCAGCTGACTGGGGATTCGTCTCTCAGAGTCGTCACAGGCTCTCCTCCTGGCAGCCTGGTGTCCTGGCCGCGGTGAGGACAAGGCGAAAGGGCAGATTGTTTTGTCGATTCTGCCACTTTGGATTTAGTCCAATTAACAAACTATCAAAACGGACTGTACAGCCCCGGCTAGTGTCAGACAGATGGTAAAGTAAACTACAGGCCCTGCTACACGTGAAGATTATAAGATAGCAGTGTTATTTTGATTGCCTCTCAGAGTATCAGCGCTTTGATCTAATTTTGTGTGTTTCATCGCTAGAATATTTTCTTTTTACTGATGGGTGGACCCAGTAGTAGAGGTGAAATGCTGAGCCCTATTTCTTTGGAGCATGTGACCAGATGCAGATACACATTTCCACTTCAGATTTTCAAGTTAGAATTGCATTTTTTGAATTTTTCTATTTATTTTGCGTAAAGTTCATGAATTCTGGGGTTCTTTCAGCTCGACACAAAGCCTGTTCCAATAAAAATATAATATTAAGACACCACATTCTAAAATCATCATGAAGTTATCATGTGTCAATAACATCTTGCTGTCTGAAACCGATACATGGAAATGATCTCATCTACCACTCTCCATTGCTGTCTAGTTTCTGAGCACTTCTCCCCAACATGATCCATCTGCGGTCACAGGAATATCCAGGGCAATGTGACCTTTGAACCATCATTCTGGTTGCTTACAGTATCGTGTTACTTGAACACTCTGTCAGTACAGTACATTTGGCATGCAGACACAAAATACCTTCCCTTTCACTAAAGATGTATGCAGATACACAACGGTGTATTTCTTATTTTGCACTCTCTTATCTTAGTTTTATCCAGTCAAATATTACCTAACTGTGATGTTCAAAGCAGGAGCTTTGTGCAGGAGGACACATTAGTTAGACAAAGCCCACTGAAAGGATTTCTGTTCATGCAAAAACAGCCTTGGGAAACATGTTTGTAGTTCTTTGTGGCTTTTACAGAATGACATAACTCTTCCCACTACAGGCATATGATATTACCAGGAGTCATTATGAAACATATGACCACAGTCTTATTAATATCTTTACCTCAGGCACATCCACAGAACTCTCAACAAGCAATATCAGTAAAAGACAATGGTATGTTTGCTTTGCACCACATTTTATTAAAACATGCACCATATACCTCAAAACATGCATCTGTCGTGGCACACAAGACATGCAGATTCTTCTTTTTAAAGCGGGTATAATCAATATTTTTATATTCACAATGTCTCAAATGATAATGTGACAAAGTGAAAGGAGTTGCTTCTCCCGATGAAACAGAATATGCAGCTTCTCTCTGCTTTAGAGGTATAATATGTAACATTTATGGAGTAAAATGTCAACGAATCTGAGAAACAAGTGAGGCAAACGATAGCGGCAGCTGAAATGCATATGAGAAACACTGATTTTTAATGTGAAACTGATTTATTCAATGTTCTTACTGGTTTGAATCAGCTGGTCTGTTTGTTTCGGAAAGAAGGAGACGTCTGCGGAAAACTCTGCTCCGGGTAAAAACCTCTTGAACACTGAAGGAATCCAAATCCAGGAGAAGCTCACTGCAATGACTAACAGCCATGATCCCATGCTACTTCATGACGTCACCTAACTGTCTTATATTTACCTCTTGTCTGTTGAATTCACTTTTTGAAACTTCAACATTCTGCAGCCCTCCAAACACAACTTCTGCAGAACGCTCTTTGCATTCGAGACACGAGCTAAAAGCTGTCTCACAAGAAATGACTGCGGGAGATGCAATACAAGACTTTTGTGCTTCTACTGACTGTAGTTTTGAAGAAACCAAGGACAATACAGGTTAGCACTGATCACATTTTTGTATTTCCATATGCTTAAAGAGTTAAAAGAACCCTAGTTTTTCATACCGACTGATTCAAAAGTTATGGTGTCAAAATACTCAATCTAAAGTTCAAACTAGTCAACGTAATAGAAAATACATTACATGATATTTAGTTTCATGCTGAGGGGTTGGGTAAGTTAAGTTAAGTTAAAAAATCACCGTAGTGACACAACCGAAACGTAGATGCTATGCTTTCCCTAACAGATTACAGTTAAATGAACTATACAAAGAATGAGTTTGTGAAATTCTAGTCAACACAATTAGTTGTGTTGCATACCAACTGACATACAGATGAATTGTATTGAACTTATTTTCCATATCAATAAGGCAGATATATATGCCATATAATCAATAAATCATTATCACCACATTGTAAAGAAGGATCTTACAATAGTAACTCCAGTAACAGTCTTTATAGGTCACTGAAAGGTTATTAAAGTGATATTTAAAAAGAAATAGTGATTAATCAGGGTCATCAGGACACATTCCCACATGCACACACTCTTCTGGTCGCTAAATCTATTTGACATTTACCCCCTGCTAAAAAGAAATCTAGTGGTCTAACAGTGTGTGCGTGTGTGTGTTTGTGCGTGCGTGTGGCCATGTGACAGGCCGTCCAGAGTTGTCCAGCCTCCTTTTTTTTGACTCCCTTGCAGTTGCATGGATCGTATTACTGGCTGCTCTCCCCGCACCGCTGAGCCCACCACCTCTGCGCCAATCACAGCCTGCCTTTACCTACGCGCACATGCATGCACGAACACACATACACAGACCCTGACTGACATACACGGCGATCTATCGCTCCGGTTCTCCGCTGCCTTCACATGAGTCCCCACCGACTCCGCGTAGCGCTGGCTGCGCCAAGATGAGCGGTCGTCCCGGTACCATCTGAACGTCTCACTGCCTGAGTGACCCGGAGCTGGAGAGAGAGAGAGAGAGACAGACAGACAGAGAGAAAGAGAGAGAGACAATCTTTCCTCTCTCACAACCCATCTTCCGTTCGCTTGAAAGAGACCGCAGCGCAAGCCGTTTCTTTCGGCATCTTTTCTTTATTTCACCCCCTCCTCCTCCTTTCGCTGCACCCCTCCGTTATTGTTGATCTCCCACGTTTAAAGGAGAAACCGGAGAGCCCTGTCGTGATTTTGTGGAAATACATTTTGCATTTTTTTTCTGCTGAGTGTTGGTAGCGCGCTGTTGGTGCGCGCTTTTGCAAATTCCGGTGAATGGTGGATTTGGCAAACATGGAGACCGTGGAGAAGGAATGCGGGGCCCTCGGGGGTTTATTCCAGGCGATTGTCAACGACATGAAGGTAAATAAAATCTTTTTTTTACGTTTCACTGGATCGTGGTTAGACACATGTGCGTAATAATAATAATAATACTACTAATAATGATAATAATAATAAAGCCTAAACATAATGAGCTGCTGTCTTGGTTTCAAATACCTACACGTCTTAATCTTTACACGCACTCACATGGCTACTAATAAACTGGTGCTGATTTTGGTTGTATTAAGACGGAACGATGCGGCGGCCCGGTGGGTTGCCGGTGCGAAACCCCCCCTCCTCCTCACCCAGAATAGTGGCTGCGCATGTAAACCTCAATGCATCCGTTATCGGACAAGCTTGATGTGATGCGCACCCCCGTTCCCCTGGACCGTCACACTCACAAAACAGTTATCCCGCTGTGTTCACAAAGGTTTCTCAATGCGTCTGGCAAATGTTACCATGATACGCTCATCCTTTGGGTTGTGTGCCAATTATAATAGCCTGCACTAGAACGTGGGGGCTCCGTGTAAGTGTCCGGTGCGTAAATGAACCAGGAACTCCATTAATCTCGATGGCTTTGTGGAGCAAATTGGCATATTAGAGAGGCCCAGACGACGGTTAGGCTACATCTTTTTGACACATTCCGTTATATACACATGTGGGTAATAACTTGAGAGGCTTCGTCGTCTCCACAGCCCGTCGTCTTGTTTGTCCTCAACCATTTTCTGGATGAGTAAGGACACAGACATGATTATTGCATATTCAGCCTCTCTGTGTCGTTCTTGCCCTTTTCCATGGTTACTGTGCGTCTCCATGAGAGTGCAGCGTCATTGATTTTATGTCAGGTTGATCTAGCAGGAAAACATGAAGGCGTGAGAAGCCGTGCAGCCGTCAGACACCCAGCCTGTCTGTCTGTCTGTCCTTATGTCTGCCTGTATGGTCGGTCTGAATAAGTCAGTGGTTCTGCAGCCTAACGGCTCCAGCATGGCACTAACAGCGGCCAATCTTTACTGGTTCAGTACCCACCCATGCTAAATGCACTGGTTCACTCGTGCTGCTGTGCGAAGCTTTGGATTAAAGCGTCCATCAAACGGGTGATGATACAGTGTCTGTCAGGTTTGCCTGTCAGACGTCCATGCAGCTCTGCATGCCTTCCTTCTGCCTGTCATGCCTTTCTCTTTGTCTCTCCCATTCTAAATATCAAAGATAAGGCTTTTCTCTTCTAAACTCTGCACATTTTATTGCCTTCTTAAGCTTATGACCCCAAATGGAGGTTATGCGCTTCCCTCTTATTGTGCCATAAAGAGAGATTATTAGCTTTCTGTTGTGCAGTGAGACGTGGGAGTAGGAGCAAGTGATCCTGGATATCAAGTTAATGCCAATCCAACACATGATACATGGATGCTTTATTACTCTGCTCCTTCAAAAATTGACATATTATTATATGTTGTGGGTTAGTTGACCTCACTATAAACAATGAATAAGCAATGAATGAGATTTAGGATTTCTGTTATTTGATAATTGTTTAAGCTACTACTATGTAACACTAATAGAAAGGTTGTCTTTTTAAAGTCAATACATTAGAGCTGAAATGGTTTGTCGATTAATTAAATAGTTGATTAAAAAATAATATATAATAATATTAATAATCAATTCATTCTTAAATAAAAAATGTATTTAAGAAAAATGCCTAACCTTCCATAGCTCCAGTTTCTAAATGTTTTTTGGAGGATTTGCTGCTTTACTGCTTTAGTATAATTGGGTTGTGTCCATTGGGCTCTGGGAAATTGTTCAATATTTTCTGACATTACAATCAGTTTAACTTAAAATTAAAGAAATTATTTCCTCAGGAGTAACAACAAATTAAAATGTCTCAAAGAATTCCTGTTGAATGTCAGGTTCAGTAGCATGGGTGACACGCTCTACTGTTCCTTGAGAGTACAGGAAGTAGGTATTAAGGGAGCGTTGTTTCAGCACGTTTGTATTGGGACAGATAGTTACGTTTCACTTGCTTCTTGTCAAGTGAGCCCATAACCTACAGTAAAGGTTTATTCTAAGCAGTAGTAGTGTTTTAGGTTAGGCAAGATTTTGCATTGAGACCAAGCGACAACCTCGGGGTCTAAAAAGTGAAGCCAATGTGTAAGTGCCTTATTTAAACCTGCATTCTTTCTAATGGCTAGCAGGGAGCAACTCCACTGGTAGCTAAAATAAGTCTGATTGTATAGAAGTCTATGAGAAAATGAGCCTAGTTCTCACTTGATTTATTACTTCAGTAAACAGTCCACAAACCAATGTGTGATGTCATGATGACAACGTCAATGTCTTATAAACAGTGTATGGTGGTGACGTGGCTGAATCACCCCCCCTGGACTACAGAGCAGCACTGTGTCACATTGTACTGTAGTTTGAAGAAAGCTGTGGTTTCAGTTGATTTTCCCAGAATTAGCCTTGTCATGGTCGAGCCATAAATACATTTATTAGGAAAACACTTAGAACAATATCACCAAAGTTGGAAAAACTGATACCTCACGTTGTTTAAAAAAATATTTTATTTGTTATTATTTATCTTTATCTTGTACTTCTTTGTTCTCCCAGGCACTGATGCTCAAACACACAATACAGAATAAACTTGGTTAATCAATTTTCAAGGAATACCACTTTAAAGGCATCTTCACAGCTTCACTGTCTATGTTTTCATCTATTAATTATTAGGCTCCTAATGGTCCTCTTGTTTACGTTATCCAGCTCACTCTGATATATGTGGGTCACTACAACCTGGGCCAAAAAACAATTCTTGAATCCCCAAGGAGTCGCTGAATGATCAGTGAGCGGATGAGAATCGCTGAGTCATCAGCCTTCAAACTCACTTTGACTCAACAGGAAACAATGTGGCTTTAATCAATGTTTATAGCTCGACAAAGAAGAAGCCATTTGTCAGAAGGAACAAACGGATTAATAGTTTTTCTTCATTGGTTCTCGGAAACAGGCTGGTTTGGACAGCCTTTGTTATTAAGTGGATTACTTGGGCAATTACACAGTAACTGTAGAGGAGACATCTTTAAAATACCAATGCACACTTTCTTCCCCAACTGTTTCATTTGTAGCCAGCACAACATCCTGCCATCCCACGTCTATTATATGGTTTCATCTTTACTGGTGGACCTGTACTTGGTGATTTTAGGTGTCATGTCACACTCATGTTCACGACAAGAGCCAAGCTAAACACTGCTGTCTGCCAATGTCAGTAGATTGTATCCATGCTGTTTAGAAAGCACTTGTCCTTCCTCTTTCCCCATCATCTTCCTCTTTCCTCAGCAGACCCTCCACCCAAAGTGTCACTCCTTGTGTGTCTGCTTTATGCGTGCTATCTGTGTGTGTGTGTGTGTGTGTGTGTGTGTGTGTGTGTGTGTGTGTGTGTGTGTGTGTGTGTGTGTGTGTGTAAAAAAAGCTTATGATGACAAAATATAATTTATAAAGTGATAGTCCTTCTGTGCTTTAAAATGAGGATGTTTGGCATTTGAAATATACAATACAGTATCAAACCTTCCCATATGCTCGTACAGTAAACTGTATGTGTGTGTGTGTGTGAGTGTGCGTGTGCATATGCGTGTGTAAAAGGGCATTATGTTGTTGTCTACCAATGTGTATCCCTGGAGGCTATGTCGCTCAACTTTCTAGTGAACTACACACACACTCACACACACACACACACACACACACACACACACACACACACGCACACGCACACACAGACACACACACGCAGACCCAGGTCACAGAGGGGTAATATGATGAGACACAGTCATGTTCACGGTCAGCTGGCTATATGGACCAGTGGTGACTGGGGACATGTAATATTTTGTTGACAGTGACAGTAGGAATAAAGCAGACTACGATTTCCAGTCTTCACATTGTTAGTCCTGTTCTGTTATCAGCTCATGCATTTGTGCTTAGTTCTAAGTTTATGTGTAAAATATCAAAAAAGGATGTGGTTAAAAGACACACATACATTTGTATATAGAACATCATTAGTGTGTGCCTCAAAAGTCCAGTACACAGACATGCACACATGCTAATGCAAATCTGTTATATTGCAGCTATATAGGTAACCACTTATTATCCCAAGAAATCCCACTTATATATACTCACACACGCAGTATCATTTAAAAAAATAAAATGTATACTGATTATATGTAGTTAAAATACAGCTAGCCCTTTTAGGAAACAGGTATACTAGATGCTTGTTGTATTGTATGTGTGCCTAGACTTACATTCGTACAAACAGTACTTATTTTCATACATATGTATATATTGTTAGCTTTATTAAGTGGTATGAAGAATAGTTTTGCTATCATTATGCTAAGTCATGCTAAATTTCATGTCATTGTAAATTGAAACTATTTAAATGTGTAGATTGTTGTTCGGACTCAATAAGGAGTATTGAAGACATTATTCAAACTTGTGATTTAATATTTATACACTAGGGATGCTTAATTATATTTTTCCTCTTTAAAGAAATCAATAACCGACAAGATTAGGGCCTCACATGTGGGCTGCTGTGGTTGAAGTGGCAAACAACCTGATGCATAAACAGGTTGAATCCATCATTTATCGGCAGCTGCAGTGCAAAACAGGCAATAGAGTCCCCACTTCACCCTCCGGTAGAGTTATCAGCTGTGATGTTGCATGTATTGTCGTGGACACATTCAGCCACTTCCCCAGTAAGTCTCCACCGCATCATTAGTTTAGCTGCGAGGCTGTCAGCTGTGCGTCTGCTTGGCATAATGTTACTCTGTCAAGGTTTTTGCTAGTGTATTGCAAGCCCAGTGGCCCAATGTGTGTGTGTGTGTGTGTGTGTGTGTGTGTGTGTGTGTGTGTGTGTGTGTGTGTGTGTGTGTGTGTGTGTGTGTGTGTGTATGTGTGCGTGTGTGTGCGTGTGCGTATGTGCATGTGCACCAAGAGAAGCATGAGCACAGTCAGTAGACTATGAGGGTTTCCCCTCAAAACCAAAAAGATCCAAACTAAATAGCCTCCTTTTGTTTGCGCACTGGAATCCAGTAGATGCTCATGGATTGATTTACAGCAAGGACTGCTCTAAAACTATGGGATATAACGATTTCAATAAATCCATAATGACATATATCAGCCATAAATAGAGGCCTTGTCTTTCTTTGAAGAAGACTTTTCTTTAGTTGTGCAGAGATGCCTCCTCAGAGTTAAGTCCTCAGCTCAGTTATGGTGGGAACCAGGAATAGCCTGCGGCTTGTGTTGGCCAGCCACATCTGCTTTCCTTCTATTCTCTGGCCATGACCATGCTTCACACCGCCGTGTGTGTAGTGTACCTTACAGTATAACACAAAGCATACACATAACGTCACATGTGCATATGGATTAGTGTCCCTCCAGCCTTGTAGCATTGCTTTCATGTAGGTGACTACCTATGGCAGGACTCATGCTACATGTTCCAAAATTCCCAAAAAGGTGCCATTAAAACATTGGTGCTGGGGTTGTCCTGGTGGATCAGTAGTTAAGACTCCTACCATATGCCTTGACAATCCCTGCTTCCGTTCCAGCAGGGGACATAGCTGCATTTCATCGCCCTCTCAACCCCATTGTTTACTATCTGATCAATTTATCATTCCACCTTCAGGTTTCTCTTGTTTTCCTTGCTGCTGCTAAACACGTCCAAAACAGGAAGTGGCTTATCTTTAATACAGTAGGGCAGGAACTAACGATTATTTTCTTTGTCGATTACTTTATCGTTTAATCGATTAGTTATTTGGTCTATAAAATGTCATAAAATGGTGAAAAATGTTGATCAGTGTTTCCCAAAGCCCAAGATGATGTCCTCAAATGTCTTATTGTGTCCACAACTCACATATATACAGTTTACTGTCATAGAGGAGTAAAGGTCAGATATTTCTTCAAAAATTACTCAAACGGATTAATCAATTATCAAAGTAGTTGGCCATTAATTTAAAAGTTAACAACTAATGGATTAATCTTTGCAGCTGTACAGTACTCTTGCTCTGCTTGTCATATTACTCTGGAGTTTGAAATTTGACTGTTACAAAAATTAAACAAAATGACTCAATTGCTGTTTAATGCATTGAAAGTCTTCATTCAGCAATTCATTTTAAGAATATTGTATGATTTCCTACAACTCGGTAACAAAATCCCATCAGTTCTGGATAAGAAAATTAAGTGCAGTGTCCTCATTAAAGTAGTAAGCATCAACAAACCAGGAGAACTGGAAGTAAACTGTTTACAGAGACTTCCCATTGTTGTTCAGCTCTTTAAAAACCTGTGGCAATTATATCCTACGACTGTGGGCCATGCTGCAGAACTGAAGATGCTCTGTGTAAGCGTATCATTAGTCCAATCTGTTGTGTGTGTGTGTCTGTGTGGTCCAGTGGACTTCTCACCGCAGCTCTGTCGTAAAAACAGAGGATGCATGTCAGTGGAAAGATGGAGGAAGAAGAGAGAAAGGTCTTCAGTTCCATCAGAACCAACCGGCCTTTTTCACAGCAGACATGTTGAAATGTCAAAGTAGGAAAAGCAACTATGTTAGTAATAACAATAACCATGACTCTGTTCTGTATAAGTGTCCCAGTAGGCCACAACAGTGGGACAGTGAGCCAACGTGCACAATACCAGAACCCAAAGCAGCTAAATAGAATTCAGCCATCATTCTTTTTTTATTGTGACATGTCAAAATGTCTTCCATGAAAAAGGCATATTCCTGCAGAAACAACTGTTGGCATTCAGAAAGATCACTTCCTTACTAAACTACTAAAACATCCTAACTGAGTACATCTTTTATGAATTAAGCTTAAATGACTGAAATTAATGATTTATGTGTATGTATTTTATCTTTGTCTATATGCAGTGCAGTTGGAGGATTGCAGTATTCCTGCAATATTTAAATTTATATTGATATATATATAATAATAATAATCAAATATTCAAGGGAATGCGCCATTTCATTTGAAATATAACTGCATTTTACAAACGAAACCTTTCAGCTATTTATTAGACCAACCATATTGAAATATACCACTTCTGAAGCTAACCAAGTCGGGATGCACGGGTCAGGGTTTTTTAACACACACATGCACCCGACCCGTTATAAGAGCCAATCCGCACCACCCCACCTGCAAGTAAATGCGTTAATCAACCTCCCTAACCCGACCAAACTTCAACCAAATTGTGCATTATAGTTGCACAATTGTCAGAACTGAGATCTGACAAGGAGAGAAAGTAATGGATTAAGAAGCTTTTTTTTTCTTATGAAAGTCACACTAGCGATTGTCCGACCAATGACAATTTGATTAGACAAGAGCATATCGACCAATCAATCGACCGGCGGCCAGAAGATGTCCAACCTACTGCTGGTGGAAGCTCGAGGATGTAGTGACTTCTTGCATGGCTACTTTGCAAGGTACTGTGGTTTTTTCGACTCTGATATTCATTTAACATCCTTGTATAGCAAATTAATTTTTAAGGCGAAAGTTGGATTTAAAAGGTGTAAGACAGGCTGAAGTAGGAGTAAAGAAGAAGCGAGTTGAGGGCAGGTTTGGTGTGTCTTGCATTACCTCATTGACATGCATGCTTTGTTTTTGAATGATTCAGATGACCTTGTAAAAACATTGAGTTTCATAAGTAAAAGATGCCAAAGTGCCAGCCGAATCACAGAGCACGTAAAGGAGCATCTCCCTCGTTAGAACTCGTTAAAATGACTGAGGTTGTTAGGGCCCCGGGGCTTGTTAGGGCCGGTACAGATGAATGAGGAGGATTGGTCGTGGGAGGCGTGGAGGCTGCTGGGAGCCAGCCAAGACAGCCTCTCTCACTGAACCCTTTGTCAGGCTGTCAAAGCCTTCTCATCACACTCAGCTGTTCACTGTAAAACACACTGATCATTATGAACAGGCCAGAGACAGAGAATAACAATGAATGTGGCAAATCAATATTCTCTCATTCATTTCAAAAATAAATATGAAAAGAAAGTTCTCTTCATGCTCTATATATTACATCTTAATTTTAGAGAGATATGTGTGATTGAACTCTGTATGTGCTTACATGTGTGTGTGTGCAGTATCAGAGTAAAGATTGAACAGGAGCTCATTCATCAGCATATGAAATTCAATGCTTCTTTCATCTTGCATGTCAGAAGCTACAGAATTGAGTAGAATGGCACAGCTGTAGAGACATTCAGAGAAGAAGAATTACAATGCAGCATCTGCATTCAACCATAAAGAAAGTCCGCCCCTCCTCTACATCAGCACTGACAGTCTCTTCGTCTCACAACATACTGTAGTGCTGTGCAGCTCTGCCTTGCTTTCTGTCATGTGTTGATATAGCTCAACATTAAAACATCTTCCAGTGTAGCAATGGACAATGCAAAATTGCATTTTGACATTATGCAACTTTAAATTCATATTAGGTCTTCTTTGGAAATTGTTCTGAACAAACAGCAGTAGCCTAACTGACAAGCCATGCAGATATATAGGTCTTGGCATGAATGTCGGCCCCTTTGCTCAGAAGCTAAATGACTTACAATGTTTACCAGCTGGCCATGAACTCATTCTGTTTGCCATTTGGTGCTGGGCAGGTAGTCAGTTTATCAGAACCTTTTTAACTGAAGAAAGCTGCAGTTGGAACCGAGTTTCATTAAAGCGGTGAGACTGAACCAAAACAGTTAAGTTGCAGAACACAAAACCAAAACAATGAGCTGAAAGATGCTAAAATGCTCCACAGAGCTGACAGTTCTCGTCACTACGAGTGGCCCTTACAACACATTGCACATTGTCATTAGACCCATGACTGAAATATTAATATAAGTGTAGCGCTAATGTCAGATTTCTTTCATTTGACTTGAATATTTCTGGCGTGAATCTGGAGGTCCACACTAACCCTTCGGAAGCCACAAATTGCTGCAAGCTTTATTAAATCAGGCTCAGATAATGATGAACTGCCTCAAATGTCTTTAATCTGTTTACAGTGTTGATATTTAAGGTCTCATCTGTTTGGGTTTCCTCTGCAACTTATCTCTGCGGACACACCTCTGTGAGTGCTGAGGGTCACAGTAACAGTTACCGTCACTTACACTAATGCATCTGACGGACGCACCTTCAGCGGGTTTAACAGCCCTTTCACACGATTGGAGCAGATATTTATGACTTTCAGCCCAACAAAGGAGAGGAGAGAAACACCTAAGTGACATCTTTATACCTATAAGAGCCTGGATGACTGATGGCTTGTCAACATACTGTCCCATAGCAAATAATGCAGATGGCCCTGCCTCTGTCTTTTATCAGTGTGCTGTCTTTACTGTGTTTGAATCTCTCTCTACATTACATGATTCATGTTTATGTATAAAACACAGCTTGCCCTGAAAGTTAAATAATCTAGAGCCGAAAAGGGAACTCCACATCAAAATCAGTTGACTTGTGATGGTCTTCGGATCTGGAGGAGTGAAGAATTTTAACAGAAAATGTGTGTTATTAAACTGGCGGCATGGAGAACTTACCAGGCAGGCTGCATTATGGGAAGTGTAGTATCCGGTGTGATGGGAGCTTGACACTTACTAGGGACCACAGTAAGGATATCAGCCTTTTTCTTTTCCTTTTCTTTGTCTTGTGCAAAGTTGCATCTTAATGGAAGTGCAAAGTGCAGATGTTTCACTGGTAGGGCGTCTATGATCTGTGGCCGTGCTGCACAGAGACACAACAACACACAGATGGTTTCCTTTTTCCTCTCATCACTATGTTTAGATTGGAATTAGCTGCTGCACTTCATCAATTATGCAGCGAGGCAGCCTCTGTCTCCTCATCTGCATGCTGATCCTTCCATTTAAAACAAAGTGCCAGCTGATGTGCTGGGAGAAGTGTTTTACTCAGCATCCTGCAGGAAATCATGACTCCACTTTTTGTGAAATACAAATGAACTTACATTATATTATTACATATATTAATTATACTTAGAACTGTACAGCTGATATCAAATAAGTTACAGCAATTGTTTTTAATTCACCACCTCTCTGGTTAAGGCTTGGTTAAAGTTAGAGAAATATTTACCTTTAGGGAAAAAGCAGAGGCATTATTTCACACAGTAGTGATTATGCCGCATATGAGTGTGTCTGTTAATTACGCCATGATCACACGATAAGAGGCATCAATCTGGGTTAAACAGTTTCTTGGGGTAAAGCCTGTAATGTCAGATGTTTTGTTCACCCGATACTGTCTTTTAATAAGGTATCTATGTCAGCAAAATATCTGAACAACCATGAGGATGTGTTTTGATGAATTTTGTAGACAGATAGGCCCGAGGCTGAGGAATAATTGTACTAATGATTAACTGGTAACATAGCTATGAAACTAAGACAGTGCTTTTATTCTAAATCCCAAGGAGACGTTTCTAGGGTCAAAAAAATCAATGTACCTTTAAAGTAAAGTGACAGGAGTGTAACATGGCAGGGCCATAGATTATAACTTGCACAATACAGTCAGATAAAGGATCAATGAGTCAGGCAGACTAACATATTCAAGTACACAACCCCTCTGCCCTGCACTCTCTCTGCTTCGAGGGGATAGACATGGGGTGGCAGGCTCTCCCTATGTACAGTAAGTGAATCTGTACCACTGTAACGGAGCAGGTGACTACAGAGCAGACAAAAGACAGTAACATTTTTTCTGGGAGACGTGGAGATAGATCATTTGTAGCATTTTTCTCTGTGGGTTATACATCCATCCCCAACCTTGATAAAAATGAGTATGATCCTCTTTTTTTAAATCTTCCAGCCAGTCGATTATGCATATGAAGCTCTGTGAAATTATCCCCTTTTGTTTGGTTCTTGCATTTCTCTTTTAACGTGCGAATTGGCTCGATTATACAACAAAAAAATCGGGCTAATCCTTACATCCCTCTCTGCCTGCCTCCACCCGTCCTCACTCTCCCTCTGTCTCTCTTGCTGGATTTCCTCTGTTTTTCTGTCTTGCTGTGGGGGAAACAAAGGGAACAAAAGAACGAGAGGAGACAGTAAGCTTCTCATACACTGTAGTGAGTGGTGGAGTGGAGCTCTCAATGGACTGCTGTGCAGACTGGGTGGACTGGTGGTGCTCTGAGAACTAGGCCAGAGGACAGTTGACAGCACCCCTGAGTCCAGAGTCAAGACCAGATGAAACGGAGGATTACTGGAAGAAAAGGGAAAAAAATAGTCAATATATTGCTCAGTATCAGGGATGAGGGATTATTATTGGAGGGATAGAGGAAGATGGAACGGTCCCTGTACACTGTTTGGTTTAAGACAGGGATCAAGTGGAGGGTAAAGCACAGTTTACCTACTTTTTATTTGTACACACACAATAAAGAAAAGGTTTGAATCTGATTGATACCATTTGAAATTGCAACATAACTATCATAACTGTTAAATCAAGCGTCTTTTTTCATTTACCCATTCATAGGAAATGTACTAGATCTATAGTACCACTGACAACTTATTCTGAAATGTACAATACATGGCATTCCCTGCTAACATCATGTAGTGACTACGCCATAAGTCTGTAAATAGTAGAAACGGTCAAAGAGTTCAAATGCTGATTGCCAGTGATCCTAATCTTGGGCTCAGAGATTATAAACCTTTTTATTTAACATCAATAAGAGTGTAGAGAGGCAGGGATGAAGAATGAAGGAGGAGAGGAAATCAAATGTATCAATCAAGATAGTTCTGTGAAGATCAGGGATTGGAAGAAAAGAAGAGGAGGAGAGTCTGAAATTGTTTCTGGGGTTTGGACTAAAGTCACAGCCAGACCAAAAGTGTCAATGCTGCAGGCGCCTCCATGGTTGTTTAAGTGTAAAGTTCATGAGGAAATATAGCCATATGTTGTCATTTTAGTTCATTCATATTAAAAACACGACACATCTCAGGTGTGATTGGTTACACTGCAATGTTCAAAGCTCTCTGACTTCAACTGCCGGAACGTGAGCACGAGAGCTCGCCACAGTGACAGAGGCAGCGATACAGAAAGGGAAAGGAAGGGAGGGTACAAGGGAATGAGGAAAGAGGAAGTGTACAAAGCTGGAAATTCCCTCATTTTATCCCATAAATGGAAGACACAAACATTTTTATCGTGCTCATCCTTTGACACAATACATCATGAATTGTGCATCACTTGCAACCACTGTCTCAAGGTCTGAATAACAACAGATATTGATCTTATGATCTCACAAACACACCCACAAAGTTTTGCAGCTGAGTATTATTGTCCCCTTATTTGCATCTAATTGCAATTATCCATGTGGTGAAGTATAAGGGTTGCCATTGCCGCCAATACCACAGTAGGCAGAACAATGGCAGAGCGACGAAGGAAAGTGAATTGGACTGTTTTTTGCAATGAAACTCTTTTGCATAGAAGGGAAAAGAGTACTCAGTTCTGCCTTTCTGCTGCTTTCAGTTTGCCTGTTGATTATTCCCTGCATTCTTTCATTGTACACATTGAACATTAAATTGAACACAAAAGCCACCAATGCAGCGCAGGTCGGGGTGCATTCCACTCTTTGCGGGTGCTTTCAGAATTACACATTTTTATTATTTATTTATTTTTGCAGGTTTAGCGGCCGCAAAAGCCACACAATCCTTTTGTGAATTGTGAGTTCTGTGCGATATGGAAAACCAGTGAGGGAAGAAAGCAAAGATACATTTTTAGTTATGATATGTTTACACAGGGATGAATCGGGTAGTGTGTGTGTGAGCGTAAGACTTTTTTGGTGACACAGGAAGTGGTGATGTAATAGTATACAATCCAAAAGCTTTTTCTCACACTCTCTGTCTCCCGCTATGTGTCTCTCACACACTGGTGTATTTGCCCCTCGGCCACCGGGATAGTCCAACTCCTACAATCATGTGAGCGCAGTGGTTATGGTGGCAGTCTTTCAGCTCTCTGGTGAGACAAACACATTCACTGACACATTTAAACAGCGTGAAGCTTGCAGCCTGAGTGTTTTGTAACTTTCTTAAATGCAAACGTGATTTCAGAAGGATTCAACTAAACAGATATTTGACCTTGGACAGACGGGCCTGTCTTTGTAAGATTATTCCCCAATCTCACCTCACTGACCTTTAAAGTGTCAACAAAGGATATAGAAAAGTCTCAAATAAATATATTTATATGTATGTTGTGCTTGTTTTAAATAATGCAACACGGAGATGAACATTTATGTCTGTTTTTATTTTAAGACATCTTATATAGAGAGCCCAACTTATCGAGTCTCAATGATCAGTCATTCTGAGAAAGTCAAATGCAGTTAGGTCTGCGTGTCGAAGTGCCATTGAGCAAGACACTGAATCAGTTGCTCCTGATGGGCAGGCCAGTGCCTTGCAGCTCTGCCACCATTGGTGTATGAATGTGTGTGAATGGGTGAATGAGAAGCAAATTGTAAAGCGCTTTGTCCAGTAAGGAAGAAAGGCACTATATATGCAGTCCATTTACCTCAGCACTTTATATAAGAATATATCACTTTGTGATTTTAATTGAATTTGTGAGTTAAGTTTCTCATCAGTTTTAATAAAGATCCTTAGCATGTGTCTGAGTAGTACAACAAATCATACATTTTATTAACCCTGGCTCGTGTTAAAATATTGAGCAAAAAAACACACACACACACACACACACACACACACACACACACACACACACACACACACACACACACACACACACACACACTACAGTGCTAGCTAGCTAACAGAGTACGTACAGTACAGTATGTACATTCATTGGCTGTTTTTGGTGGAAAAACACAGACTACACACATTGTGATAACGCTTCTCTTTCTGTCTAAACTCACATTTAGGCTTATGTGAAATGTTCTTTGTCAATGTCGGCTAATTACATAGATAAAAAAAAAATCCCTTATATGTCCTGACTGAAGGAGTGAGAGCAAGGTCATGTTGTACTGCTGGACGTTTAGTCATTTGCATAGTTACAAATATTATTCTGACAAATGCCCCTTTTCCACCAATGTTATTTATATATTATAAAAAATATAGATTACATATACAACATTTTATATCATATATTTATATTTACAAATCTGTGTTTTTTTTAATAACGAATGATCATTTTCTGGTTTCCACCCTGGTGTCATGTCTCCATCACTGCCAATTAGGGTGGTGATGGCCTAGAAGGTCGGGAGTTCAATACCAGTCCCTGTACTTAGTTCAATGTAAGTCGCTCGGGATAAGAGCGTCTGCTAAATGACCTCTAAGAATAGTAATAAAATTGGAAACGATAAATATCAGTGACTGCTGCAGAGTCATGTGTCCCGGGAATGAATGCCGATTATAAACTTTCCCACTAAAGACAAACGGCAGATGTCCGTGGGTGTTCGTGGGTTTCTTGTCCAGTGTGAAAGGGGTTTAGGATCTTTATCAATATGCATTCATAACATGCACACTAAAAATGACATATGTAATATTACTACAATTACTACACACACACACACACACACACACACACACACACACACACAGACACAATCATCACTCAGTCACTTGCCACCAGGCTCTTATACTGGATTGTAATGCCGTGATATGCTAACGAGATGCAGGGCTGCTCATGTGTGTATGAATGAGTGTGGGTGTGGGTGTGTGTGCGCAAGGAGGGCGCAGGCCACTTCAAACATCCTGCAAGGGGAGGGAGCAGGGCAGGGTGTGTGTGTGTGTGTGAATGGTAAAGGGGGTAGACTTCGGTACCAAGGGGAAATAGGACTGTGATTTCAGACCAAATTAAGCCACATCAAACAGGCCAGATCAAAGCGCATACAGCCCTTACTGTCTATGCTGACATCACGGCAGGATGCCCCACCCCCACACCCTAGCACACACACACACACACACACACACACACACACACACACACACACACACACACACACACACACACACACACACACACACACTTCCTTCCTTCCTACTGTCTTCCTTAACTTTCCATTTTTCATATTGGCAGATTTCCCATATCTCCCTGTTCCTGTTAGGATACTTGGACTTCATTCTGATATACATTCAACCACCTACCCCCATGCACACAATTTGCAGGCATTTAACAGGGTTATAGGTTAACCTGGATCAAGTATAATGTAATATGTGCTGAGCCTGGGTGTGTGTGATAGAGCAGTCATGCACTCTACAGGGGGGAGGATGGGGAAGCAGCATCCATTAGAGCTTTGAATTGTGTTAGCAATCCTGGCTGCTCAAGTCAGACCCTTTGATGCTGCCTGATGCCAGTGGCTCTCAAGTGATCTGTATATACGTGTGTTTGGGTAGATGGATTAGACGGCTGCATAGGGAGGAGAGGAGGGGTGGTGGATGTTTTTGGGGATCAACGAAGAGGTTGAGAAAGGGTGAAAAAAGGGGGAGATGTGCAGGGTACTGATGGAGCAGAGAGTTGGGCGGAGGGGGGTGGGGGGGGGGGTTGCTTTGGTGGAAAGAGAATAGGGAATTGGATTAATGACAGAAGCTGACAAGGGTAAAGAGGTGCTGTATAGACCTGCAGAGGTACAGTACAGGAGGAGAACAAAGGTGACCTGCAGAAATGTCTCTATTAAGCTGTTTTTATTTGAAAAAGGAGGATAAATAAAACAACAAAGATATTTTTTCCTCATCTTACTAACCCAAAGCCCACCCATTATCTCTTTCCCCCTGGCACACACTGTAAAGTGTGCAGTGAGGTTTGATACCTTGTTTATCAATATGTAATATCTGTGGATATTAATGTGTATTGTTGTCTGTGTGTTGCCAGTGCTCCTATCCTGTGTGGGAGGACTTCAGCGCCAAGGCCACCAAGCTGCATTCCCAGCTCCGGTAAGTTTCTCTGACAACAAAACAAAATCAAACAATAAATACATAAATGGTCTTTCCATATTGTAACACTGTCTTTCACTATTGAGCTAAAATAACTAGCGAAGTCAGATTTCAGACATGGTCGGTTTCGTGTTCTGATATTGATGCCAAATTTCCATTCCTTAAATCAGCATGAATTCTGTGGTTTTCATAAATTCTGTGATTTGCATAGAATTAAGTCTTTTCTAGATTGTATAAAATACATTTAGACATAAGTGCAGTAATTTCACAAATTGGTATCAGAAGTCTGGGATTTTGTTTTTTGCAAACGCGGTCCAATTATATATAATAATATATAATAATTGAAATTCTGTGTATTACTGTTATACATGTGTGGAGGGTTACAGAGCAGGAACACACATAATACATCAAATCCATAATTTTCAAGTTCATTGACCAATTCAAATATGGCATCGCCACAGTACGAGTGCACAATTTGAACATTCTAATTCTAATACCATTTTATCTAAAGTAATTAGTATTTTCCGTTTCTTTAGAACCACTGTTCTGGCAGCTGTGGCCTTCCTGGATGCCTTTCAGAAGGTGGCAGACATGGCTACCAACACAAGAGGTAGGACAACAGCTGTGTTTGTGCGTGTGTGGGTGTGTGTGCTCAGAAAACTATAATCTGTGCATCGGTATGTGTCCCTTTTGCCAATGATTTGTTTTGCTCTTCTAAGGCGACCTCCACATGGCAGCACTATTAGAATCTCATTATGTTGTTGCGATATTATCAACCAGTCTGCTAGATTCTCCTTTTACTGTTTAAAGTGTTTCCAACAGCCTAAAGGTAAACTGTGTCCCACACTTTAAAGCAGTTGCACTGCATTGCAAAAAAATGACGGAAGTATCTCGGAGAGGTCAGTAAAAGATATTTGTGTAGCAGGATATATTTTGTTAGACTTCCCAATGCAATAGGACAATCAGTTTTCCAGGAAGTTTACACCATCATTTTTTTTAAACGCTAACATTACATGTGTGAGGTGGTGGCTTCTATGCTTTTAACTTGTGTTGCCAGTTGATGATTTGAGACTCTCACAGTTCATTTCTCACTGTCTTTAGAGCTCACTCTGTGTCTCAGTTAGCATTATAAGTGCAACTAGCTGCTGTTTCCCACTGTAAACATGTGTCATGTCAGCTAGCCAGAGCCAGGCGTTTGGTAAAAGAGTGTTAAAAATGCACAAGGCGGTGCACAAATGTACTTTAAATAGTATTTTTTATTGGTTTTTCAATTAATTTTCACTCCCAACTCGTCAAATACTGACACTTGGTCAGTGCCTGAATGAGCTGACTCCAATGTGTAAACCCATTATTAGACGGTCAGAGCAATTCTAGAGCGAGAACGTCTGTGAGTGGGAGGAGGATGGTTGGGTCAAACACAGAACTCTCAGACAGGATGCAGGTTTGTGTCCCGTGTGAAACCAAAACTCAACGTTGACTTATTTTACCTTACTTTTGTTACGTAACTAATGTACTTAACTAACGGCGGGTACGTAACAAACGTACTTAGATTATGTAACTAAATACTTATTTTAACCCGAACCACACATTATTCCTAAGCCTAAAATCTAAAGATTTGTTGCCTAAACATAAACAAGTAGTTTTGTTGTGTTAGTTAATCTTAAAACTATGTAAACCTACGTTGAGAGTTTTAGATTTGAAAGAGACTGTATGCGTGTAACAAGCGCAATCTGTAGGTTTCCTTTAACCAGAGGTTTATTTGGAAAGACGGTAGGAGCATGGTACGAGCGAAAACTGACGCCGCAGGATAACTAGAGCGTCATATTTTGAAGTGTAGGCCAACTGACCAAGCGTCGGTATTTGACAAGTGATAATGTGTTGGTTTTTTAGCAAGTTTCCTCATTTCTAAATAATAAAAATGTCCACATCCTGGATTGTTTGATCATTTGAATACAAAGCTCAATATAGTGGTTTTCCCCTGCACTACACTCACAGCCAAACAACTGAATGAACTTTACACAATCATGGTCAATGGATTGTATATTGTGTTTTTGGCTTGACACTCTTGAGATTCCCTGCGTAGGCTAAAAGCTGGCTGCTAGTTTTAACAGAGTGTGGGCTGAGAGCTGAGAGGGCCAGAAAAACACTTGCCGCCCACTGAAGGCTATCTGAATACTACAGCACCACTGAGGGACACCAGGAAGACGACTGTGGCTGTAACACAGGGAATGTATCCTCCTGTTGTGACTTATTAGGTGCCAGACAGTGTGTGTGTGTTGGTGTTGTGTGTGTGCGGCCCCAGGTGGAGGATACAGGAAGAGTCTCGTGCTGCTTTTACGGGCCAGACAGGAAATCACCAAGCTCCGTCAGCTCATTACACAAGCCGCTACCACTGCCACACACAGAGAGGCAAAAATATAACATAAATGAAGTTGGCACGAAGATGCGGGTTATGCATCAGAGGCTCTTTGTACTTTCTGTACTGATGAGTCACTGCTGCTGGAGTCCATTTGTCAGATTGCTGTACAATCGCTGCTCTTTCTCAGTGTGTGATGTTCTCTAATAGATTTGTTAAATGGATGGAGGCAGAAAACGGCAACCATAATGATCCTCTCTGTCTTCCTGCCATTCGCTATATCAATGTGCCACTTATTACACCATGTGTGTGTGTGTGTGTGTGTGTGTGTGTGTGCGTGTGTGTGCATTAAGCCCAAAGGGTACTGATGATCCTGTGCTCTGCTCTTGTACCGACACACCATTTATGAGTCGGCGTTGTCTGTGTTTCCAGTCAGCGTCTCAACGGAATTTTATGTAAAGTGTTTTCATCAGCTGGCTGGATATGAAAAAACTGGCACTCAACTATTATATAAAAGGAATATTTCTGGGATTTATGGTGGCCAGAATTTTACAGTGAAAAGGCATTGCATATTGATTTTATTATTGGATCAGGTAAAATATACAAGAAATATATGTATTGTTACATAAGTGACAAACTAATTTCCACACACATATCTGCCATATTCGGGAATGTTTTAACACAAAAAAAGTCCCCCTTCAGGTTTTTTTCCAAAGATATAAATGTTGGTTGGTCCATCACTTTGGTCCTGGCTGAAATATTGGTTGCCATGAGATTTTCTACAGACAAACATGGACCCCAGATGAGGTAACCTTTGGTGAACCCCACCGTCCTGTGGCTCCACCATGAAATTGACATTTTTGATTTTGAATGAATTAAAGGCCTATCAACAACTACTGGATGGGTGGCCATGGGATTTAATAAACACATTAATGTTCCCCTCACGATAAATTGTAATGACTTGTATCTACTGCCATCTCAACTGTACGTTTTTAATTTACCTGTAGACTCTGAGCTCTTGTTCAGACTCCCAGCCTAGATCTGATGTTTTAGTAAATGTGATTTATGCAAATCAGGGACAAACCACATGGAGATTGTTTGAAATGTGCAACTAACACACACACACACACACACACACACACACACACACACACACACACACACACACACACACACACACACACAGTACTTTACGGATGGCACACTGCTCATTTGCCTGCAGTCTGAACTTAGCTGTTAAAACTTGATACATCATAATTTGATGTATTAACCGTCTATCCAGGGGTCAGATGAGGATATGAACCGGAACAATATTTTGAACACAAGCACAAATCTGTACATTTAGTAGCACACATATGGAACAAAGGTATGTCCTGCATCACATACTGTGTTAGGGGGCCAATGGGATATAGTCCCACAAAAGTGTTGTGGTTTTGTCCTGCTAACCCTAACCCTAACCCATGGCAATACCTTGTTTTCTGCTGGGTCCCTAATGTTTTTAGGCACCAGGTATATTCAGTTGTTCTCTCAAACTGATAAAAAAAAGAGAAACAGTTTGTCTTGTTTGTGATGGGGTGTGCGTGTGAGTGAGAGAGAGAGAGAGAGAGAGAGAGAGAGAGAGAGAGAGAGAGAGAGAGAGAGAGAGAGAGAGAGAGAGAGAGAGAGTGGGTGAAATCCAGCAGGAGGAAATGTACAAGTGTTTGTGAATTCCCTGGTGTGGGGTGAATTTGAGTGCACTTTCAGATGTGTTCTCTACTCCCCTGTTATAGCCCAAACATTCACTTTCCCCAGGGTGTGTGTGTGTGTGTGTGTGTGTGTGTGTGTGTGTGTGTGTGTGTGTGTGTGCGCGTGTGTGTGCTTCTAGCATACCACAGTATGCTGGAAGCACATAAACAAACACACAACTCGCCTGCTCCCCTGATGTGGGTTGATGGAGGCCCTCTGTGTATGTTTGTGTGTGTGTGTGTGTGTGTGTGTGTGTGTGTGTGTGTGTGTGTGTGTGTGTGTGTGTGTGTGTGTGGTGTGTGTTTCCCATGTTTAATAACCTGTCCATTTGGCATTATTTAACATCTCCTCTTCATCTTTGCTTCCGTCACATTATTTGTTTGTTTTAATATGCTCCGTTTCATTTAATTTTAAACACAAGTGATTTCTTGTCACTTTCCTTTATGCAGGAAACAGCTTGAGAAAGTTCTGCTAAAAAGCTGAAACCGCATGAAAGAGAGCGAGCTCAAACTCAGCTGCTATTACATCAGTAGTTTTAAGCAGCCGTGATTTATTGGCCTTACTGGCCTTTTTGATGAGTCATGATTGAGTTAGACTACAGACTCTGTTTGTCTCTCTGTTAGGATGGTCTTATTTATATTAATCTAAAACAGGCAAAGTCATAATAAAAATCGAGATATTTTAGCTTTGGTTTGTTTGACCATTTTAGAATCCAGCTGTCAGAGTGAAATCTTGTAGTTTGTGTGACTGTTCTCAGTTTGCTTTGTTCACTCAGCGTTTCACAACAGGAACCACAGACTACTGCATACTGTGTTTAAAAAAGCTGTAACAGATTCCTTTGATCAGGACTGCATAGGCAACAATACGGAGAAAGGAAACCATAGTTGGTAAAGCTGTTTTCTTTTTCAAAAATGTTTTTTTGCATTCTTTGGCTGATTATATCCACTTTAAATTCATTATAGCCACTTACTGTCACCACCCTGTGTCTCTTCAGTTATATAACGTGCCATTGCAATGACATCCAGCATATCTTTCATGTTGTGGACAACATGACAATTTGAGGATGACATCATCATGTACTTTCAGTTTATCCTTATTTTTGACAGCACCCTTGCACCTTTGAGGTACATGAATATACATAGAACAATAGTAGAATGGACATTCCCATTCAAAGCAGGATGGTCAGAGCAGCGGCCATGAGTAGCCAAGTAGCAGACTTACTGAGGTAAGGTTTTGCACTAAAGACTAAAACGACCAGTGGATTAGTATTGTTACCAAGCAAAGAGAGTAAATGAGTATAATTTAACAACATAATGCTTCATAATAATAATAATAATAATAATAATAATAATAAATTGTATTTATAAAGCGCCTTTCAAAGCTAAAAGCAATCTCAAGGCGCTTCATCCACACACTCTGTTCATAGCATAGGGGCTATCGCCAGATGAGCTAATTTTTTGTAACCAGTGTGACATTATAGCATGGCGTACAGTACCACAGGTACCATAGGTACTACAGGTGACATGTACATTCAGGGCCTCGATACAAACAGTGTAATAGAAAATGTGTTTGCGACGCAGTCAACTAACTGTTGGCGCGTCCAACAGTTTTTTCCCTGATATTGCCACATTGTGAACAACAAATCCATGTTGAAATTGGCAGGAGGCATATGCATAGGCACAACAGTAATTTCAACATTATGATGATGTATTCAATTGTAATCTTGTGAAATTCAGTTTTTGGCGAGAAACTTGTTGGAAGTAGAATTTCTTTTCATAATTCATCATTTGTTCGAAAATTATGACTTCCTAACAAAAACAAGTATGCCAATGGTAATAACTTAAATGTTCTTCTTCTTCTTTTTTTACATTATTATCGAATTGGAATAGAGAATCTTATAATTTCACTGTTATTGGTATTAACTACTACATTTCTGGTATTGTGACATCACCATTAGCTTTAAAAGACATATAACATTACACATCTCCCACCCCCCCCCCCCTCCATTAAAAATCAAGTAAAAAAAAAGTTATTTCTGGTTAGAAAGAACTTTACTGGTGGTCAGCAATAATGGAACAAGCTGCTGCTCAGGTAAATGTGATATTTACACTAAAATAAGTTGCATTGCTTTAAATATGTAAAGTTAAGTCAGCACTATGGATAGCCTCAGCTCAGAGGTCTTAGCTGTGTGTGTGCACTCGTTTTTAAGTGCTGTTTAGAAAAACATGTCAAAACTAGAAGAGCACTCGGAGAGCATAGACCTCCACCAAGGCTGTTTCCAAAAGGGAAATATATTGCGTGTATCCGCCCCAAAATGCAATGGGTTCTTCTTTTGGTCATTTATCACCATTCCACCAAGTTTCATGAAATCGGGCCAGTAGATTTTATCCTAATATCGTAATCCTGTTGACAGACAGACAAACTGACTTATTGGTAGAAGTAATGAATGTCTGTGGAAAGACACTTTTCAGGTTTTACTGTTTTACTCATCAACTCCTCTCTCTTCATTCCCATGATGACAATGATGTCGTTGTCTAGGATGATGATGATGATTATGATGATGATACATCTCGTTATATCTCTCACTTCCTCTTCGTCTCTCTACACACTGCACTCCACACACTGTCTCTGCAGTAGCAGCAGTAAAACCTGGGTCAATCACAGGGCTCCTACTACGCACACTTTGCACAAGGAACAGCTGTAAAGCACCACTGTGTGGTTGTGTGTGTTTGTGTGTGTTTGTGTGTGTGGTTGTGTGTGTTTGTGTGTGAGATGATGATCTGATGGTACAAAATATCTGGCATTTTTATTGCCAGGCTGGTTGAATGCAACTGAATGCAAAGGTTTAATAATGAATATCATAAATCTTATTGACACACACACACACACACACACACACACACACACACACACACACACACACACACACACACACACTGCCCTGCATATAGACACAGACAATCCCCCTTCATTCATTAGACTTGTAAAGTAGTACACATGGCAGTTGGTAACAGAAAGAAGAGGTCCTGCAAGTGAATGTTCTCAGGTTCACAGGTTCGTTTGCATTTTGAAACATGGATTTAATTAATTAAATAAAGGACCTTGATCATGACATGTCCAAAATGGTACTCAATACTCAATATTACTTCACTGCTTACAAGTTTCCTCAGTGAAACATGTGTAGAACCACTACTTCAGCTTCACTGTATATACATTGTCAAAGAATGCTCACCAGGACATCTATTGTTTTGTCTCTAACACAATGCCAACTGACATCTACTGTATTTTTAAGGATTAAATGAGATAAATGTTTTTGCAGCTGAGGCGAGTAAATCTGACACAACTGTTAACTGGTGACAGCAACATGCATTCTCTGGTTGTTTTCTAAACACTTACAAGAAATGCAATCCTTAGTCCATTTCAGGTATGGTAAATCCATTTTGAGGGGATCCTGAAGATCAAAAGACACTGGTCAATGCTTTAGGCAAGGAGAAAATCTATATTAAAAAACCCTTATTTACTTTAGCCTATTAAGACTTTTATAATTCCATGTTCCATATTTACTAGGGCTTAATTATGTAAAACTAAATGATATGTCCACCTTCAAATGCCAAAACAATAGGAAAACAGCTACATTTCTTATTCTTCAACCACTTATGTTATCAGAGAATAAAATAATGAGTTTATTCATTTTAATACTTGTAATACTACCTGACATCAAAACATTGTCTTTGTGTGTAAATCAAAGAGAGCTACATAGTAATATTGAGCCCTAGCTTTATAGTTTTTTGGGTGACGATGCCAACAATATTGATCTACAACTGTACATACAAACAAGTCTGATTGTTTTTCTACTCTACAAGAAGTGAGCAGAAACAGGGCGGAGCTATATCTCAACTGCAGATGACGAAAAGAAGAGAAAATAGGCTGGAAAATTCATTTCCAACATGTTTATCTTCTTCAGTGAAGCCCAAGGAAGGGGGGGGGGGGTGCAGGAAGCAGTGAAGTTTATGGGAAATGTGGTCTTGATTTTGAGAAACATTACCACCAACAATAATACTACTGGTATAACGTAGCGGCTGCCACTGATCCTGACTGTGGTCTAATGCTTTTACAGAAATCTTCCTAAATAGGAATTTTAATTTGAGAACAATTTATCGGTGTATTGGTAAACTGCTACACCCAGCACATTTAAAACTTGACAAAAAAAGAAGAGCACATTCATTTCCTGTAAATAGAGAACCATAGATTTGAGGCACAGAGGCGCTGTGTGGAGAATGATAGTTAATGTGTTTAAATGGTAGTGAAATGATGCAGAGCAACAGTTGAGGATTGTTTCAGGCCTCCGAGGAATGGAGTGATGACTGTATGAAAAGACAGAGAGGTCCATGCTTGAGAGAGAATTAAGTGTAGCGAGCAATAAAGACAGAAAACGGACAGACAGAGGACTGTTGTGGGGAATTGTGAGGAAGTCTTCAACGGCAGGTCTGTGCCGAGCATCAGCTCAGTCAGTGGCTCCTAACCTTTTTTTCCGACGCATCCCCACAGCTCTGTCAGATTCATCAACACCATCAGTTGGATGTTGGATGTTTTTTAACACTGTTAAATACATTTGGACACATTGGATACATTTTTCCAACAATTGAACTGTCAATGTGTCGGTGGGTTTGGTCAAGTTTGCAATCTGTCACTACGTGTGGCAGCTATATGTTTCAGCCATGTATCCAGCCATTTGTATCCATTTAACTATTTCAAGCACTCACTAGTTACATGTGTGTGTGCGGGTTTTACAGCTGACTCAGTATGTGGATGTATAATTGTTTTTGTAAATTGAGAGACGGAGAAGGTGACATGTTGTTGCAAAGGGGGTACGTGAAAGAATATATACTAACTGAACACAATGAAAAACTAAAATGCTGCTTGTTTGCATTTGCTTTAAGGCTTGTCAGCTAAGTATGTGCATGCGTTGCTTTGTGTGTTCATTGAGTATAATAAACAAGTATTCAACACTCCCTCATTAACTGGCTGGCAGGGCATTCCATACTGGCTACACTAATGACTCCCTGGGTGGGAGGAAGAGAGACAATACTCAGATGTGAGGCCACTTAAGTTAATACAGCTACACACACACACACACATACACATAGAGCACACAAACACACGCAAACATGCAACTG
>NC_041357.1:3402500-3487500 GCF_900634415.1 Cottoperca gobio
ATAGTACAGTACATTACATTATAGTACATTATATTATATTATAGTACAGAACATTGTACTACAGTATAGTACAGTATATTATATTATAGTACAGTACATTGTATTATAGTACAGTACATTATATTATAGTACAGTACATTGCACTACAGTATAGTACAGTACATTATATTATATTATAGTACAGTACATTATATTATAGTACAGTACATTATATTATAGTACAGTACATTGCACTACAGTATAGTACAGTACATTATATTATAATACAGTACATTATATTATAGTACAGTACATTGCACTACAGTATAGTACAATACATTGCACTACAGTATAGTACAGTACATTATATTATAATACATTATATTATAGTACAGTACATTATATTATAGTACAGTACATTGCACTACAGTATAGTACAGTACATTATATTATATTATAGTACAGTACATTGCACTACAGTATAGTACAGTACATTATATTATAGTACAGTACATTGCACTACAGTATAGTACAATACATTGCACTACAGTATAGTACAGTACATTATATTATATTATAGTACAGTACATTGCACTACAGTATAGTACAGTACATTATATTATAGTACAGTACATTGCACTACAGTATAGTACATTATATTATAGTACAGTGCATTGTACTACAGTATAGTACAGTATATTATATTATAGTACAGTACATTGTATTATAGTACAGTACATTATATTATAGTACAGTACATTGCACTACAGTATAGTACAGTACATTATATTATAGTACAGTACATTGCACTACAGTATAGTACAGTACATTATATTATAGTACAGTACATTGCACTACAGTATAGTACAATACATTGCACTACAGTATAGTACAGTACATTATATTATATTATAGTACAGTACATTGTACTACAGTATAGTACAGTACATTATATTATAGTACAGTACATTGCACTACAGTATAGTACATTATATTATAGTACAGTGCATTGTACTACAGTATAGTACAGTACATTATATTATAGTACAGTACATTATATTATAGTACAGTACATTATATTATAGTACATTACATTGCACTACAGTATAGTACAGTACATTATATTATATTATAGTACAGTACATTATATTATAGTACAGTACATTGCACTACATTATAGGACAGTACATTATATTATAGTACAGTACATTATATTATAGTACAGTACATGATATTATAGTACAGTACAGTACATTGCACTACAGTATAGTACAGTACATTATATTATATTATAGTACATTATATTATATTATAGTACAGTACATTATATTATAGTACATTATATTATAGTACAGAACATTGTACTACAGTATAGCACAGTATATTATATTATAGTACAGTACATTGCACTACAGTATAGTACAGTACATTATATTATAGTACAGTACATTGCACTGCAGTATAGTACAGTACATTATATTATAGTACAGTACATTATATTATAGTACAGTACATTGCACTACAGTATAGTACAGAACATTGTACTACAGTATAGTACAGTACATTATATTATATTATAGTACAGTACATTATATTATAGTACAGTACATTATATTATAGTACAGTACCCTGCACTACAGTATAGTACAGTACATGTTATTATAGTACAGTGCATTGCACTACAGTATAGTACAGTACATTATATTATAATACAGTACATTATATTATAGTACAGTACATTGCACTACAGTATAGTACAATACATTGCACTACAGTATAGTACAGTACATTATATTATAGTACATTATATTATAGTACAGTACATTATATTATAGTACAGTACATTGCACTACAGTATAGTACAGTACATTATATTATATTATAGTACAGTACATTGCACTACAGTATAGTACAGTACACACAAATAAATAAACATGGTTTAACTCCTGGTTTTCTTTGGAAATTTATTTTATTTGTAGTAATGCAGCCGGATTCGATCTGAACACATCTGAAATGATTCAACATAAAACAGTTAAACCTAAAACAATTATTTTTTCCAAACTTGTCTCTGAGCTTTATTTCTCAGTTTCTTATTTAAAAACTCAAAACTTGTCCGCTCTGATTTGGCTTTCCTGTCAAGCCCTCACTTCTTGCCCAATTTGCAACTGGCAATTATAGGTGCAAGCCTGTGCTCCATGTAGTAGCACACATTAATTTAAATATTTAAACATTCCTACACGGAGCTTTGTCTGTTGTGCCTCAGATATGTCTTCTTTTTTGGAAAGATATAAAGGAAACAAAGGCTCATAGCTGAACACTTCAGTCCTATGACAGGACCATTCCTTTAGACTTATTTCCCGAGAGCTGACTGTTCTAGTTTGTCTCTTTGATACCTATAGACTATTGACTCAAATGAGGGTGGGTCATTCTGGATCCAAAGACTGCAGACTGGGGCTCATATAGGCCTCAACAAACAATTAAGACACAATATTTAATGTTTCTGTGTTCTGTGAAGTTGTCACAGTACAGGTAGTACTGGTAAAATTATTAGTTTTTAGGTTTAGGGGATAAAATTACCCAACTGAAAAGTTTTCTCACTGAGCTCCCCTGGGTTTCAGTTCATTAAGGTTTACAAGCAGATGCAGACAAAAAGTAAACCAAAATACTTCAGGGTTCCTGTTATCATGGAGTGTCCATCACAATCTCAACAAATCCATCTCTTTCCCCTGGCGTCTGCCCTCTGGTAAGCTCATATTACATAACACACGCCCTCTTGAGAATAGTAACCAATTTAAAATGACAACCTGTGACCATGCCAAAATGGCATTTTGCCTGTGTGCATTACGTTTGATTCTAGACAAAAATGCAGCTGTCCTGAGACTGTACATGCAATAATGGTGACTAACAGCTCAACGGCTTATTTTTTATTAATAGTTTTTCCACAAATATGCATTAGAATTGCATGCTTGTAATAGATTATAATCTTTTTATAATGCATTTTAATAACTGTTATAATGCATTATAATGTGATTATAGGTTACTCTTAGTGTGTTTTTTGGGGAAAAAATACACCACCTCTGTTCGCAGATTTCTGAAAAGCAGAATAAAAATCTAAACGAAAAAGGACAGCGACATGTTTCTTCTTTGATAATTATATTTCACCAATGTAATGCAATGCAATGGTGTACATTGGTGAAATATAATTATCAAAGAAGAAACGTGTCGCTGTCCTTTTTCGTTTAGATTTTCAGAAGCTTTTCAGAAATCTGTCTCCGTCTGCCAACACAGCGAACAGAGGTGGTGTATTTGTGTTGACTGGAGTCACTGAGCATGACTTTAATTTGCAGGTAGTTTCCAAGTTTCTACCTCTAGGAGTGATAGCTCATCAGCACCATTAGTTACCTAACCAGCCTGAGACCTGCCTGCAGCTGCCCCAAGTGTGTGTGTGTGTGTGTGTGTGTGTGTGTGTGTGTGTGTGCGCGCATGTCTGTGTGCATGTGTTTGAGCTCATCTGGTTTTATTAAGGCTGACTTTCCCTGTATTCTTATTCAATCATGCTTTTCCTCAGCCTTGTCACACATGTACTGTACTTTCATATGTCTTGCCGAACCCCTCGCCGCTTCCTGTCGTAAAGGCACTCAGAGGCTCGCTCACTCTGCCGTGCATCACACACACAGGCCAACAAAGATTAACAGTCACTGGCAAACACACACAAATCACCTGAGGGAGTTGACACGGTCAGATTGTATTTTGTTGTCCATTGCTTCCAAGCTGATCTTTGCTGAAGGATTAACTGATATTACAGAACTTCATCTTACCTAGCAGGATTTAATACCAGTGGTATTTACACACAAATCACAGTGTGTGTGTGTGTGTGTGTGTGTGTGTGTGTGTGTGTGTGTGTGTGTGTGTGTGTGTGTGTGTGTGTGTGTTTGTGTGTGTGTGTGTGTGTGTGTGTGTGTGTGTGTGTGTGTGTGTGTTAGAGAGTGATATGTAGTGTTGTTATCCATACTGCTGTGTTTATATGGAAGAGAAGAAGTCAGAGAGACTCTCTTAACAGCACATGTGTTTTTGCATTCCTCCTGAATGCTGCATGCAAGCAGTCAACATCTAGTAAAAGATGCTGTGCTTGCCTTCATGCCCTTAATGAACTGAACACCATTACACTGTCTCACACGCACACACACACACCTACATGCTCACACCGTACAAATTCATCTGTGCACACTGATCCACTCTCATTTGTTAGCTCAGGGCTTCTGTAAAATTGCACAAGATTGCATTCTCCGCTGACCTACTGAAGGGGCAGACTCTGCACAAGCTCCCTCATTGAGGAGGGGTAAATAAACCAGAGGGATCAGGGTCAGGGCTCGCCTGTGGAGAAGGTTGGGATGAGTCTTCCTTTTGGTTAGGGATCGGGTTAATTTGGGTTACTCGCAGATGAAAAGGACTCCAGACCCAAAGAAAACCAATTCCGGACGGTGCCTAAAGTAGTAATCCCAGATTTAAAATTTTCACAACATCAACCCAATGTGACTTTTAATCTCCAGCGTTCCCACTTGTGATTGCCTGGGCAGTTTTAGCATGTAGATACAGTAACAGCATTACTGTATGAGAGCAGATATGCAGACACTCTGTACTCATTGTTGTTATTTTATGATTTGATATATTTTATTTCTGTTAAGTAATTTAAGTAAACTCTGATTCACTCCTGAACAAATGTGTAACTATAATGGCACTCTTCCACATACCTCCTCCAAGGCCAATGGTGCATTCACATGCTGCTAGGATGGTCCTATTTCTTTATTTGGGAAGGCGTTGTTCAGACTTTGGTGTGTTCAGGAGCTTTAAGGCGTAATGTGGAAACAACGAGAACGCTGAAAAAAAGAAAATGCAAATGCCCTATCGCTCAATCTTAACGTTAGTGAAACATAGTTTGTGTATCCGGTCAAAAATGTAACATCTTCTTACTTGGCTCATGCTACACCCTTTCCCCAAGTTTCATAACAAGTAGACAAACCAAGCCCAAAGCATGACCTCCTTGGTGGAGGAAATAATGATACACGTCAATACAATGTTTTATTTTTATGGCACTAGATTTTAAGAGTACATGTAACATCTGTGTGTTTTAATGTCACATTTAAGTGAAAGGTTTGTGTGAAGAGGTTTGACTTTATGTCATTTACTCTCTTATTTGACTTCCTCCCTGTCTCTCTCCATCTTTAACTCTCCTCCTCTCCCCTCCTCATTCCTCTCCCAGGTACGAGTTGTTATTGTTGATGAAAACGACTGCGTTCCAGAGTTCCTGCAGTCCATTTACAGCAAGGATGGCGTACCGGAGACTGTGACAACAGCAACGTCCCTGCTGCAAGGTGAGACATCAAAATATAAAAACAATGTGTCCCATCGCCAACCTCCCATCATGGTTAAACTCTTATTAGTTTTACAACAAGTTTTGTCTTCAGAAAACATAAAATTGCATTATCTTCAATAAAAAACGATACATTTCTCATTGTTTTTCGATTGTACATACTTGCACGGGGAGTTGGAGATACACGTTTCTTTTTTCTTCAGCCTTTGGTTTCTCAAACAATCATACACAAAAGAACTAAAGGAATTTGCCATTGTGTTATTTTACTATTTTACTTCTCTAATTAAAAACTCCCACACACTGTTGAAAATGTTTGGATGTTCTTGTTAAAATTGTCTTTAAACACACCTAATAAACACAATACATAATGAATTAATCATAATGTTATTTAGGTGGAAATGCTGCAGTGCTGTGTTTATTCCCCAGTCTTGGTTAAATGAATATCCAGTGAAGCACAAGAAGTGTTTTATTTGCTCTCTGTCTCTGTATTAGGTGGTTGTAAAAGTCAGGATTTCATGAAAAGGAGGTTCATTTTGAAAACGCTGTGTGCATTTAACGAGCGTAAATTGACACAAATGAACGTTGCTGGACATTATGAGGAGGATGCAGGGAGAATGAGGAATACATTTTAGTTTGGTTGAGCTAAACCAGGTGCGTTACGTAAATGTTGGAGAAGCTCTGCTGCAGTGGCTTTCAGAACAAAACAAAAGTGGCCGAGCATTTTTAACTTTCATGTGTTTTGACTGGTCCGGAAACTGAGTAGGTACTTGTCAGTACCGGCAGCCGTGAAATCAGCAGCACTTCCATCAGTGCAGCTGCTCCAGCCTCTCCTTTCCTGTAATGACCCAATTTCCACACAGGGATCGCTTAAGTTTGATCTTATGTGAGGAAATGGTAATGGTAACTGTTGTGGGTACGGCTTATCAAAATTTGATCTGTCACGGTGTGACTTAACTTTGAGAAGCTTTCTTTTTTAGGTTCTGACAGACTCCTCTTTCCCTCTACACTCTGCACAAAGGATACACATTCTACCCATTTCATATCTTCAAAAGTATTGATCCAAGGTGCATGATTAATAAAACAATATTTCCACTTTAAAAGCATCTCAAGATCATTCTGGTTACAGCTCAAAACAAAGTGGTGGCTCAATTGAAATGAACAGGTGCACTAACTGTTGGCTGAAAATGGAAACTGAGCTGCAAATGAGTATTGATAAGAACAAAAAACAGGGAAATAAAACAATCCATGCAGGACGTAAATAATGAATGCAACACCACATTGGAAGTGCTCTTTAGCTTAGGCTGCAGGCGGAACACTTTTGGGTTGGATTCACTTCATAAAGCTTTGTTTTCACACTTGTGCTTTGTTCTTGCTGCTATGTGTTGAGGTCATTGCAATCATCCTCATTCCTGTCATTATCACCATTAGTCAAATAGTCCATTTGACTAATGGCAACATGTGTTCCATGCACATGGTTTGCAAACACACTCAAACTAAATAAAAGAACAGCTATGACCTGTAGAATCACGTTGTAGAATTACTTTGAGAAGATAATTTAGTTAGTTGTGCAACTGAAAAGTAAAAGTAAGGTCTTTTCAATACATTATTTTGAATTTTAGAAATTGTTATGGCATTTTGATCTAATAGACTGGGCGAAATGAACTTAATGTTGCCACAACAAAAGTACATATGTGTTGCTTGTAACTCATTGAAACATGCTTGCCTGTACATTTGAAGAAAGTATATCAGTTCTGTTGTTTGTAATTAAAACTCCAGCCACATTTCTATTATAAAGAACAACAGTGAGAGATTGGGCTAAAGCAGGGCAGGGGCGTCTAACATTAATATTGAATAACTAAAACTATGGTATAACATGTTATACCAGGTAGTAGTACTGTGCAGCAGTCAGAAATGGAAAAAGTAGATGCTTCTAAATAGTGATTTCTTTCTAACTATGATTGTATCTTGTGATCTCTGGATGGCTGTGACTTGCTTTGGTAGAGATTTGAAGAAAAATATATAAATGAACGAAAGATCAAAAAATGCTTTACATTCATGTATTTTACTTAAACTACCAAGGGCATTAACATGTGCACACCCCAGAAGATCAGCACACAGTAAGATATATATTGATATAGCCTATTCTTTCCTTGTATAGACATTGTTCCTGTTCTTAGTGTTTACTCAGTTGTTGCTGCTCATGAACATGTGCTTTGTCAATATTGTACTTGAGAGAGTGAGAGGTAACAAAGACATGCTGTATCGAATCAAGTACTGAAAAGAAAATCTGTGTCAACTGAAACAATTAGCAGAGAGCCCTCACCAGGCCCACAACAAGCACAGTGAAAAGCCATGAAGCTCAGCATGACGAATACTACATCAAGAGGTTGTGTGCAATAAACCCTTTCAGTGCAAACACAAAAACATGAATGTCAGCCCAATGTAAGAGCAATGCAACTAGATCAACAGTAGTAGGAGTTTAGAACTACACCAGTTTTAAATGGTACCTTGTATTGTCTGATACAATGCAATGTTAACTTTATAAAGTCATAAAAGACCAGAGAAATAATAATCACACTAATTAGAATATTCTTAGATGCTTTAAAGGTGCAATGTGTAAGATCTGCCAGAATTTAAACTTCAAACCTAAAACAATGCACAAACATTATGAACAGAGTGTGAAGAGGTAACAGTGATGACGTTATGTCAAAGACGTCTCTGTGTTGTGTTGAAGGGATATCTACTGAAGTTAGCATGCTAACAGCTAGCTGCGCTCCGTCCAGTCTGTAATACCACTTGTTCCTCTAGAGGTAATAGTGAGTCACTGTAGCTGCAGTCTGCCTCAGTACAGAGGGAGAAGAAGTGCAGCTGCCTGACTCAGCAGACTCAGGGTCAACATCACATCCATGATCCCTCCAGGTTTTGATTAAAGCCAAAGTGGCAGAAACGAGAAAATGACTCGCACCCTCGCCTCGCCCTCACTGTCAGTAGTGAGTGCGGCGGCTGGGAGACGGACAGATCTTCCGTTTTTCCGCAATTAAACCAACCCCCCTCCAGATCGTCAATCTTTGTTGCTGCCTTTACACAGGTTGGACCCAGCGCTCCTTCTTACTGTGACTATCGATGCTAGGATATTTGCCGTCCGAATCCGAGCTGGTTTTATACAATATAATAAAGTTACTTAATACTATAGAAATCCTTAATTATGGGGATCTTCTAGTGGTTGCGAGCCCCTCAGGCTGGGGCAGGCAGATGCATGTTTAGCTGCCAGAGAAGCTGCTGTCCCTTCACATTGGCAAACTGCCAGTTTCTATTCTGGGGTTTACATTAGGAAGTTTGTTATTTTCTTGGCAATTTACCCGAAGTGGAAATCTCTTAGTGAAGAGAACTTTTCACAGTGAAGGACGAAGTGCATCTCTGTCTTTACCTCCCACAAACACTCTCCTCGCTGGGCAGCCATGTCTGTCTGTGTCTTCCTGTTTCTACTGGCAGGTGTTGGTCACTGAGCCTGTGTTTGGTCCGGATCACTCTCTGCACTCTGTCAGACATACAAAACTGAAACTCAGCCAATTTATATTCACTGTTAGAGTCAAATAACTATTTGGTCTACTTTGAGTTTTTGTCTCATTACCCCAATATTCTAAATATAGATGTCTCGACCTCCTGCGCTCTGTTTCAGTACTATGGGAAGCGCCGCACCGACACAAGCACCCACAACCTGATTATTGTGCGGGATGGCGACTTGAACAAGCAGTAGACACAATATCACAAGACATTGATTAAACATCCAGATACCCTATTGAATTTGCAGTCACAGTGAAAGATGTACAGGAACAGGTAGATACCTGAAGATAATCTAAAAAGATATAGTCTCAGTTCATGTGTGCACAGTACACACTGGTGTACTACTGCAGGTGTTTGTTCGTACAGGAAGTGAACATGGAAGTGAACAATAACAAACTGTGATACAAAAAGGTGCCTACAGAGCAGATGCATGAACATTGTTCACCTGAGGTTCCAAAGACACACTTGGCTACGTCGTAGTATGTTGTAACACAACTAAGGCTAAACTCAGACTGCAGGCAAATCAGATTTGTTTTAAAAAATCTGATCTCTAAGCTAGACCGTCCACACTGTTATTCACAAGTGATCAGATCGGATTTATGTGTACAGACATCACCAACCTTTCTGCATGGGTTGCTGTGGTAACGAAGTTGGCTTCACTAACTATGTAGCTGCTGGTGACGCAGCTTTCCAACGCGGAAGCATGAGAAATGGAGGTCCATCATTTCAACAACGGATTTGTGCTGGCAGTCTAAACAAGGCCTAAGACTTTACTGTCTTTGAGGCACTACTAAGACAAAGTGGTGCTTTGACCTAAATGATATCGTCAGTATACCGACATGCTCACAATGACGAGGCCAACATGCTGATGGTAAACGGGTATCATTTTCACCATGCTCATCTAGCAATGATGATGATGATGCATCTTAGCATGTAGCATTTGCTACCGTAATTAGCACTTAACACTAAGTACAGCTGAGGCTGATGGGAATGTCATTGGTTTGGCAGGATTTTGGTCATAAACCAAAGTATTGAAAACACAGGGGATCACCAAAGTTGTTCCTTTGGGTACCATGAAACAAAATCTTATGCCAATCCATCCAATAGTAGGGATATTTCAGTGTGGACCAAACAGCTGGCCCAGCTGATAGACTAACATATCTAGAGCCAAGCTGGCTAAAACCATAATGAGTCTATAGGCCATTTCGTTTTTAAATGAGTGAGGGAGAAAGTGTATGAGGGAGTGAGGTGAATGAGGTGGATGCTGTAGGAGGCACAGCAGGCGCTCAGCTTGCTTCCATCAAGAGGTGCACTAAGGGAGGTGAAAAGTTTCACCCTGCTGTGTGTGTGTGTGTGTGCGTGTGTGTGTGTGTGTGTGTGTGTGTGTGTGTGTGTGTGACCCATATACATTTATGTGTCTGTGCATTTGGGTTGGGAGAGTGTTATCTGTACTTTTGTGTCGTATTAAATCAATTGATGATAATAATGATAATAATCCATATGAGGAGCTTCCAATATTAAACATATAAATCTTCGTTGTTTCCTGAACAGACTGTATCTGTTTATTGTGAGATCTGAAACACTATGTGTTACCTAGAACCTTTTCTAGTTTCCAATTTTCCAATTTGAACATAGTCCATTAGCGTTCAAACTTGGTGAGCTGTAAAATTGCTCCTTCACCAAACACACTAATCTTTTCAGTTTTTCTCATTTAAAAAAAAAAAATGATTACAACAAAAATGCTTAAATGCAAGTTACAATGAATTATTCCTAATTCAGTTCTGAGTGCACCTGAATCCTCCTGAAACAAAAAATATTTTTCCCCCTTACTTGATTAAGCGGGTTAAAACGCACAGTATTCAATTAAATGAGCTGGGAGAAATGGGCATCCAGCATCGTTTTGCTAAATCATGTGCTAGTAATCCCATAATCAGTTCCATCGTGAGAGTGGACAAATGTGTACTTCGCCGGGTTGAAAAAAACTGCAGACTACCAAGCAAGCTAATTATCTTGCTTTCCATAGAGATCTGAGGCTGCTGCAGTTTCCATCTTCAGTACAAAATCGTTATATGCCAGACAGAGACGGGAGATGTAGCCAGAAATGTTCTGTGCCCCCAAACCAAACCCCCCCCCCCATGTGGTGATGCCAGCACGACAATGCTGATTCAAGATTACAGTGGGACTTGCTGATAAATACATGCTCAAATGGTGCTCTGAAGAGTACAAATCTGTACTTAGTAAATTAAATATTGACTCAAATGTGACATGTGTTTGGCCACCGCATGGGATTGGACACTAGTTCTGCGGTCCATTTTCTACCCATCGTCATTGGATGAGAGGTTATTCATCACTTTACAGCAGCAACACTTCTGCATTTCAGTTGCAATTCAGAAAAATGTCAATCCCTGTAAACAGGACTGTAGTGCAGGGAAACACACAGATTCACTTCATCCAGCTTGCAAATCTTACCATAAATCTAAATATCAGATATTAGAAACACCAGCATTTGTAGCATAAAGTGTTTCATTTTCACACCTGATTTGATGCAGTCTTGTGCATGTGATTTTTTGACATATTACATATAGAGAGGCTACTTCTACAGCTGTAAACCAATGCTTATGGCAATTTAGTGGTGAGACATCCATCCTGCTTACAGTGTTCACAATGCATTACAATTAATTTTTTTCCTTCTGTTATTTGGGATAATTCCAGTTGATCAACTAGCAGCTGAAAAACCTTTGTTTGAATAACATAGTTTACGGAATTTACTGACATACTGTATACTTTGACATTCACCCTCATCCCCTCTTCTTCTCTCTTTCTGTGTATCTGTTCACATTTGTATCCAGTTTTTAAAAAATCTGTATGATTGTGAGATACTGTAAGTAACTTATTTTGTCAAGAATGCCAAGGTATACAGTTGTATGAATGTACACTAAGAAATACTGTAATGCAAGTAAAGTGCACACAGCATGCTCATGCTTACCAGCTGGACCATTACGTGGTGGTTTGTAACAAAAAGGTTCCAACAGAGGGAAATTAAACTAAAGGTCCAGTGTTGATGAGTCAAGCTTTTTTTTGTTTGTTGTGCTGCTTACTGAGATGTAGTTCGGTTCATTTGGTCCAGAGTAAAGAGAGAGAAATAATTATGTTGTTGGCTTTTCTTTCAGTCCTTTCTGTGCTCAGTCAGGCTTAATACAAGTGAACTAAAGGCTGTAAGCATGGAGTCATTTGAACTTCTTCTTTGGACAGTTTTGTTCACTGTCGCCCTGTATCATCAGCTCTACATGACCCACATTTTACAGACTGAACCAAATGCACCAGAACCCAAAGCAGGTCACAGGTTAGGTGTGAAAGCATCCTCATGTTTTCATTTGTCTAGTATTCTCCACTTGAATTTCCAATTTGTAATAATTGAATTCTTCTTCTCTGTTTGAACCCAACTGTGTGGTTTTGGGCACTTTCATCGTGCAGCTTTATGGGGGAAGATATTTTTTGAAAATGTAATTGATTTTATTTTAATTTGATGGTTGTTAAGGGTGATGAAAGACTGGAGCCTTCTGTCAACAAACATTTTATTTAATACCATAACATTTAAAAAAAAAATTAATTAATCTATTACAGTCCAAATAAAATTGGACTCATACTGACATAATGAAACAAAACACATTATGAGAATAATCACTGTTTATAAGTTTGTACATCTTTTAACAAGCTAATATATTTTTGTTTTGTTGACATTTTGTTAAAATATTTATTTGAAGTGTGTCAGTTTCCCCGAGACTGTATGTCATATATTCTGTAATAATGTATAGTTGCAGTCACCAATATCAGCTGTGTGTGTGTGTGTGTGTGTGTGTGTGTGTGTGAGTGAGTGAGTGAGTGAGTGAGTGAGTGTGTGTGTGTTTGTGTGTGTGTGTGGGCACGAGCTAAATGCAATGTAAGGTGAATTGGAGAATTGAGAGTTTGATGGCAAAATGACTTGTTAGCGGAAAATATGCTTATTCAAATCCCTGGTTGATCTTTTCAGTTTTAGCAAGGCAATCAATTTGTGGTCGAGCGAGTCCTGGCTCCATGGATTCCCAATGTGTAATGTAGAAACAGAAATGTTGCAATATGACAGTTCTTTCAATGCAGGCTTTACAAATAACACTAACTCCCCTTGTGATAAAACACATTTACGTCAGTGCGAGCGTCGCTTCCTTTTCAATCTTCAATCCTTGGTCACATAGCATGAGAAGTGAATATATATCCTGTGCTCATGTTGAGGTCCTTTGCTCAAATACAAGACAAAAGAAAGAACATGACTGCATTAATAAGAGAACTGGTAGGAACGTGACACAAAGGCTTGAACTCTAATACACAACTCAGGACAAGGTTTCAAAAATCAAAAGGGTCTTTACTGAAAATCACAAAGTACAACAAAAAATCACTCTAAGAGGAAAATCATTGTAGACGAGAACTGTAAAAAGCTAAAACTAAACTAAACTTGACTACGGGAAAAATGCTACAATGGTTCTTTGCTCGAAAACGCTGATTCTCTTAATGACACGAGCGAGTGAGACGAGGACTATATATACACACAAGAGGTAATGAGACACAGGTGGCAACAATCAAACAGGCGGGAAAAGCCACAATGACAGACAATGCATGACGAGACTAGACATGAGTGACTGTAACTTAACAAGTGAACAATGAGACATGACTAAACATAAATCTAAACATAGACTATAAACTAAACATGAAACATAACAAACCTGATAAATGTGTGTGTGTGTGTGTGTGTGTGTGTGTGTGTGTGTATGTGTGTGTGTGTGTGTGTGAGATGGATTTAATTTTGAACTGTTTCTGTGCCGTTTTAATTAATTGAGAAACATGTCTAGGAGATCCAGTAAAACCCGGTACCTTTAGAAACACATTAATTGAATATTTTGTCGAAACAAGTATAAATGGAAACACTTGAAAAACTTTAGCCCAGTTTTGATAGATGATTAGCTAACCCGACACAGTATATAATGTGTTTTATTAGCTGTTCCAACAACAAACGATAAGAAAATTCCACATAAGCCTCTACTCTACAAAATCATTTTGAATTCCTCTCCATGAAATCCCCTTGCTGTATTAAAGAACATTTCTGATTGTACTGGTGTAGTTCATCTGATTAAACTACAAAAAAATATGGATTGCAGATGTGTTGATTGAAAAAGCTAATAAGTCTGTGTGGCTGAGGCTGTACTAGTCTTCTCTACAACACAGCACTTTTGGCCTCCATCGTGTGGAGGTTGGACAAAAGTGATAACGTTAATATCAAATTCTCCCAAAGTCTATGTCCTAACAAATGTTACGTTAGTCTTTTGAGACTGAATAACGCTCATATAGGCTACATTCATCAACTGACCATGATTAAAATGAACACCCGTGCTTTTACAGTTGGTGTAACTGCGTTCAGTTTGAATCACCAAAGTAATGGTGGTGGCGTTAGATAACATAAATCCGCCGTCATATTAGACTATACTTCTTAGGGAAAGGTTGGGATCCAAGGGTCTTTGTTTGGTCCTTCTAACTTCTTCTTTCTTTTTACCATTTCTATGTTTTCATCTTTAGTATCAGCCAATGACTGTGACTCTGAAGAGAATGCAGAGTTGACCTACTACACCCTGAGTCCAGACTTCTCCATTTCCCCTCATGGGACCATCTTCCCTGCGGGGCCTCTGGACTACGAGAGGACCAACCACCTATACGAGTTTGTAGTGATGGCAATTGACAAGGGGGAGGTCCCTCGCACTGGTACAACTACGGTACGGATTCGAATGGCTAACGTCAACGATGAGGCTCCTGAGTTCTCCCAACAAATGTAAGTACGATTTGGTCTTCTGAAGGTGTGGTTCTCACGCCATCGTTCAGTGTCTGAGAGATAAAACACAAGGAAAAGAGGATTTGATGGTATGCAATAAAGTTTAGGATTAGTTATTAACTACCCTTACTATGTCATATTCCTTGTAGCTGGTGAGAGTGAAACAGGATAGGCGCTGGTTCCGGTGAGCAGTACCACAAGACAGCATCATGTTGTACAGAAGTACCTCAGTGTTTGCAGCATCGCTCTGGATTCTCTGTACTGGAAAGCATTGTTTCAGACATATAATCTGGGTCAGCCTCTCGAGGTTAAGTTCTTTGAGTGCCAGGATGATGCAACTAGGTTAGTCTGCAGACATTTTTGGTGAATATATACCATTTGCACTTTTAAGCCACTGCATAGTGTTGTGTTTTAAAATATAGTCTAATCAATTGATTTTGAAACTAATCATTAGAGCCCTCGGTCAATTTCAGCCACTGGCTTCCAAAATGATTTGGTCAGGGCCTAGGAGAAAATGTTGCAATGTGCTCTTCTCTCCTTTTGATTACATTGATGTTTTCCTCTACCCCTTTAGTTTTCTTTATCGTGGCTCTACACTTAAAGGCGTTAATGTATGTATGGTGAAAAGAGAAAAAGGTAAAAAAAAGAAGGAACTGAAGAGTGGTTGGCGGAGATAAATTGCATACCAATTTATGAGTGAAGAATATACAATGCAAACAATCTGTATGCTGAGAGAGAGAGAGAGAGCTTTGCTCAACACTGCAGCTGCACATCACCCCCCCCCCCCCCCCCCCCCCCCCAGTGCTGCTGTGGTGTCTGCATCTTTTAATTGGTTGATTTTCTGGCAGAGAGCTGGGCAGATCGGTGAGGCAGGGTCAATCAGCCATGCCCACCAGCACCCACAGGAGGCCCTGAGCCCACACACTCTTGTGTGTGTGTGTGTGTGTGTGTGTGTGTGTGTGTGTGTGTGTGTGTGTGTGTGTGTGTGTGCGCGTGTTCCTGGGTATGTGTGTGTGTATTCAGTAATTGAGAAGGTCCCAGCAAAGTGGGGTGTTGGTATGGTCAGAGTGATGTAGTTATGCAGTGCATTTGTGCATCATACATCTGATATGCATGTGTTTATGTTGTTAGTGTGTGTGTGGGTGTGTGTGTGGGTGTGTGTGTGTGTGTGTGTGTGTGTGTGTGTGTGTGTGGTTGTATTGATTTACTGTCAGCAAGAGCAGAATAATTAGTCAGCTTTTCTTCTGTTGCGCTCAACCCTCTACTGCAGCTGCCACAACAACAGTACTGGACAATCCATGATGTATCATTAAGACACACAGACACACATGCACACACACACACATGTACACACTTAATTCCAGAGTAATCCATACAGGCACACACATGCTTGTGCAAATAAAATTCATATGCACACACACATGAATAAGCAAACACATCTTAATGTCTTTGAGGAATCCGATACAGCAAGGACACTTTGGGAGGATAGAATTCATGAAGATGTGATTATGAATTCCTTACTTTCTGTGTTTGCCTGTGTATGTGGGAGGGATTGTGCATGTGTGTGTTGAGTTAATGCAGGTGATGGACAGAGCGGAAAAAAGAGTGGAGAGGTCATTAAATATATCATTATTGAGGCAGAAAATCTGGCCTATTTGTATTGATTTGTGGAGTTGGAAGCATGCAATAATGTGTATCCATGTGTGTGAATCTGTGAGTGCGTCTGTGTTTTCGCTTGTAGTCTAACATGTGTTATTTTAAAGTAGGTTGATGTCTATTATTGACAAAAAAAAACAAGCGAGATAGAAAGGAAGAAAGAAGGAAAGAAAGAAGAGATAACTACTTGTTTATTCATGTTTCCATGAGTACTACTCTCTTAACTCTCAGATATACCTGTTCACTGCATGGCTCTCACCTCCTTGTGAGTGAGAGAATAGTCGCCTTTCTTCTATGTGCTGTCACTTTGCCATAAGAACACTATTGCTGTAACCACTATCAACTGCTTGTTGCCACAGAAACCATCCTTGAAGCAGGGGGTCCTTTCAGTGAAGAAAACATGATGCAGTGTCCTCCAGGATGCCCTGAAATGGAGAAAGAAATATAATGTGCCATCTAGAGTGGCATGAAGTGCCCTCTAGGGTGGCCTTTGAGTAGAGAAAACGTGATGAAGTGCCCTCTAGGGTGACCCTCCAGTGGAGAAAACGTGATGAAGTGCCCTCTAGGGTGACCCTCCAGTGGAGAAAACGTGATGAAGTGCCCTCTAGGGTGGCCTTTGAGTGGAGAAAACGTGATGAAGTGCCCTTTAGGGTGGCCCTCCAGTGGAGAAAACGTGATAAAGTGCCCTCTAGAGTGGCCTATCAGTGGAGAAAACGTGATGAAGTGCCCTCCAGGGTGTCTAACCTGTAGATAAAACGGGATGTATACAAAGATACAACAGTTGGAATTAATTTCAGGTGTTTGATAGAGACAATGACAACTGTTAGTAGTAATTTTCAAACAAGAGTCTTTGATTTCAGAGAAAGACAAAAGGGACTTTTCATTTTTAGTCGTTGACAATCATTTCTCCGGCTGAAATGAAAACTGTCACTGGCAGATCTTATCAGCTGCTGGCTCTCTAATTAACTTGAGCTCTTCGAGTTGGTTGAAAAAGCAGTCCTCACCTTACTCATACAAAAGGATCTTAGATATGCACTTGATGGCTCCAAAATAAGAAATGATGATGTCCCAGTGCCATGTCACGATGTAAAACAGACTAAAGCTAAAGCTACATCTCCAGGTAAAAACTCAATACCCTCAACAGATGATGATCCGGGGTGAAGATATGGAAATAAAGGAGCAGCAATGTCCTTGAATTGAAACCAGAAAGCTTCCGATACCAAAATCTTGTCCCCAGGGTATATAAAAGTACTCGTACATATGTATTTTAAGGTAATTTTATAAGTTTGGGTTTTGGCACACAATTTTATTAAATTAGAAAGTTATTGTTGTCTTTCTCCTTTTATAAACAGATTCAACAGATCAAGCTTTCAAACTCTACAAGGATAAACAGACCAAAACCCAGTAGACATAAGAATATTGCCAGAAGCAACTCTGATAAAATTGGTTCACATGAAACATTCTGCTTACATATACACACATATATCCCACCACTTTATTAATAAGAAGGAACATTTAGAATATCAGAGCCATCACTCACTATCTTGCTTTAGCATACACTCAGTGCTTGTATTGCAACCACGTCTTCTACAGCTATTATTGCGGCTCACCATCAGACCCACATCTACCCATGCATCCAACTAATTCAAGAAGCAAATGGAAACATACTATTGTAAGTACTGATTAATCGGGACTCCGACAGGAAGCATTCCAGCTAATAAATAAAACAATCAGTGAGCAGCAGTTGGATTGATGAGCTGACTGTCCTGACTCCCAACTATTCAACACACACACGAAAAGACACACTCCATTTCCCCCTCACTTTCCTCCATTCTCCATCTATGCCTTATCTGGATAAACTAAATTAACTCAATAATTAAATTCAGTAATTCATTTACACAACTGACATCAGGCCTAAGGGACGCATCTATTTTTCTCCCCTGATCAACAGAATGAAAACAAACTAAAACAAAAAGTAAAACAAAAAGGTTAAAAAGTAATTAGTTTGTGGTGTTGTATGTCTGAGGCGGTTCTCTATTGATTGTGGCATTGATCCGTCCAAATTAGAGTTGTGGTAGAACCCAAATGTGATTGTAAAAGGCATCTCAGTGCTGCCTGACTGGCTGTTTGCTCCCTCTCAGTGATCTGTCCCGATCTCTCTCCTCTCTCCATCTCTCTCTCTCTCTCTCTCTCTCTCTCTCTCTCTCAGACACTCACAAAGGCAGTCCTTCATGCAGTAGAAGCCTACAAGCTTCTGCTTGAAAGCATTAGAGAGAGGTATTTGTTGAAGTTAGGTTGATGTAAGTGTGAAGTAGGATTAACCTTAAAATGCCTTCTGAAAATGTGCACCATTTTTTACCATTGCATTGTGTACATATTAAATTTACATCATGCTTAAATATTTTACATTTACTGGCCAGCAATGTACTGTACATTGGATGTGGTCTGCTTTTATACTGTTCAGGACAGTAAGGCTGTGTATTTGTCTTCTTTACTATGCCATTATCATGCTCAGCTTGTCATTGTCTTATCTTTTTTTAGTTTTCATTATTTTATTTCTTTGAGTTAACAGTTGCATCTACTTGTGTTTGCAGATATGTTCCACATATGTGGAATCCACACTCCTGTAGTCACAGACAATCTGCACGATCACACATCGTGTGCCAGGTGCCACCTGGACTCTCATGAAAAATTGGTCACATGCATCACTGTGGCAGCATGGCTGTGAAAATGTGGGTTATAACAGTGCCAGCTTCCTCTAAGTATGTGCAAGTAACCTGGACAAGTAGCCGTAGATGAGGACTGCAACTAACATTCTGACAAAACAATTTCACCACAAAGTCCATTAAGCAGCTGTTCTTGAGCTTTTGATCACAGCACACTATCTCTCACAGCACATAGGTAGCCCAGTTGCCATTTTCTAAGGGGCATAGTGTGATTCGATCTCCAAGATCAAGAATATAATTTCAGTTGGAAACTAATTGTTTTATCACTGCCATGGTTGGTGGAAGTGTTCAGCATATCACAAAGTTGACTGTCTTGCAGACCAATACAGGCCAAAACTGGCTATTGTTGCCATTTCAGGCTTCTCGTAGTCATAAGCCTAATTGTTAGCCAACTCCATTTGAATCTATAATGATTACTCTGTCTGCATCTGTAATGAAGAAGCAGAGTTAATTCAGGGAGTCAGGACAAAATAGGCTGAGTAGCCCATGTGAAAGAGTCACACATAAAATCAACTGTGCAGACTAAATCTGTAATTTTCCCATCAAATTGCAGGCAGAAATGCACAAAGACACCTTAGTTCTGTTTGGCTTTCAGGTGAGATGAATACAAGAAATTATCCAGCTTCCCTAGACCATCATTTTAAGCTGTTTGATCAATGCAACTTATGTACCTTTAGAGAAACTACATAATGAAGGAAACCAGCACAGCCTCTTCCCTTGTCTGACTTGTGTATTGATCTGCAGGGAATTGCGCATGTGAGCTGAAATTACACAAATGTTGCAACAACAGTCTACAAACAGAGCAAACGAGTGGCACATCGCTGATCTTCCCGGGCAGAACTAGTCCAACAGTTGTTGAGGCAGAAAGACGGCAGTGACAGAACATGACCACTGTGTTCAGCTACTAATGAGAGTGCCTTGTTTTCAGTGAAAAATGAATAGGCCTCTTTGCTAGGGCGGAGTGACAGATATGCGTGCATGTCAGGCTGTCAGAGTGAATATGCACAAACATGTACATCTTTAAATGCTTATATGCTCAATATGCAAAAAGACAGAGGCAATGGTGGTTTTTCTCTGAATAATAAAAGCCTACAACTACCTAATTAATTACTCATCTGACATTGGGAACACTTTTGTTTTAGCAAAGATAGTGTCCCCTTAACTGTTGGCTTTAGTAACCACAACATCATTTATGAAAGGACAACTTCATAAGAAGTATTTAGATGTTATTTTTCAGAGATGTGAGCACAATGGATAACCACCAATCTCCGCCTTGGTATTTTGGTGTCAACATAAGTCAAATATCAAAAGGTCTCAGCAATTAAGACAAAACAATCCGCATGGCTAGATACAAGTAAGGGTAAGCAATGTATATTTTGTGATTTTGGTAGTCAGACGAGAGGTATCGCCAGTGAGTTGAGATTATTGCTCATGTATCAGTAAAAATAAACTCATTTCTAGATTCTGTATTGCAGTGATCTGCATTATTCCCCTTAGTTTAAGATAGTGACACTTACCAGAAAGATTTTTTGAAACCAAGGGAAGCTACACTGGGAACAAGTCATAACTGATTTGATTATTGCTTCATTTCCGAAAAACTAAATTTAAATATAAATTAAAATGTATATAATATATATATATATATATATATATATATATATATATATATATATCAGTTAACACGTCTTAAAGCTGTTGCTAAAGTATTCTTGATGTTTGACTAATGACCATGAGAGGCTGGCATGTTGTATTATGTAATGGTGTCTGCTCGAAACGTGTCCAAAGAATGTAGAGTGTGAACCTCATGTAAACGAGGTAGAAAGGCCAGTTCTTCAAGAAAACTTTTACTTTCAAACACATCAGTGGTTCAGAGATGCATGTGTAAGGGCAAAAAAGTTCAAAGCTAAAGTTCAAAGTGCTACTCTAAGATACAAAGACACTGAAGGAGAGCAAGGAGCTGAGCTCAGTTTGGTATTCGTGGGCTGATAAGAAATGCATGTCAAGGCAAGTTAGCGTGAATGAGTTATATATATTAAAACACTGGTTTAGATGATCAAAGCATCTTGTTTGCAAGTCCTTACCTTGCATATGCATCCCGTTTTAATGACACAGCATTTATTCTGTCTATGCCTGTATCATAATTATTGATAGATTGCATGAGTACTTTATCTGTGACCTTCTGGTTAGATGCTTCCGTATGAAGTGTAAAAATGAGCTTATGATGCTTCTGAGGTATTGCTCAGGTAAGCGTCACTTAAAAAAATTGTTAAAGCATTACTGTCTAAGCTGCTGACAAGGACACAATGATTAGGGTCCAGCCATTCTCAATGTCCTGCAGGCTGGTGATGCACACCAGTGGCCAACATAACCAAGAAAATAAGTGCTGTGTGGACAACTCCTCCTGTCTACGGTGTCTTGTTGTTTTACTGTAGGAATATCACAACCACGTTCTCACTCTGTCACTTTGAAAGTTGTTAGATTGCAGGTACAGTACACTAAGATGGAGGGTGTGATTGAGGATGGGTGGTGTGGGTGGTCAGAAGTCTATGATGCTTCTGGAAAACTGTCTTTATTGTATGTTCACATTCAGAAAAGTATCTAAAAGTGAAATTGTGAAGGTTATTTTGCCCTATGGTAGTTCTGTATGCTGCTCCTCTGAACCCCCAGGTTTGTATTTGTGCTACTGTTCAGGGACTGATTAACACGTGGGGCTCACTGCGAAAAGCAATAAACTAGCTGCTGTAACAGGAACCTGTCAATGCTAGGTGTTTAGAAAAGATACCTCTCACATTAAACAAATGCCAGTGAGTATCTCTGGTACATGGAGTCTGTTCACTATGTTGGAAACCAGTTCTAAATGTGTACGGTGTCGTGCAACTGGGATCACAACCGAGCCATTTAAATGAGAAAGTCAGTTAGGCCTGTTGTGGCTGCAGGTGGACACATGTTATGAAATTCTCTTTGCTCAAAGTGTGCAACACAACCTCTGGTCCAGTCATCGCTCTGCAGATTGAAAATCACTTGCTACATTTACCAGACAAAATCTCAGGCTAACATGACCACATGTGACTTTTGATTGTTAAGGCCAGAAGTTCTCAACCTATTTTTGGCCAGAGCCTCCCCATCCATTATCCAGGTCCCTTACCCCCCTCTATCCATTATAATTGTATTCCCTGAATATTATTATTGCTCATTGAATGGCAAATAAAAGATATGATTAAATTGGACAGTTGGCATATCATTATCATTAGTTTCCCAGAAAGCAAAAAAGCCATGTGTCTATAGAAAGTCATCATACCCTTTGAAAATCTTTACTTTTTGTCACATTACACCCTGGAAACTAAAATAAATTAAATCTAACTTTTCTGAGCTGCATGTACACATTATAACCCTCATTATCAAAGCAAAAAAATAATGTAAAAATAAATCTGGACACTTATTAAAAATGAATTATTAATGAAATACCTGGTTTGGTTAATTGATCAGCCCCTTAGAGTATACCGTTAAAAACTTGTTCAGGTGCAACCAATCAACTTCCAGATCAAACAGCAGGCTAATTGCCCCCCACCGGACATAACTGACCTGACTTAAATCTGATAGAACATCTGTGGATGGACTTGAAGAGAGCAGTCCATCGCCGCTCACCACAGAATTTGACTGAACTCGAACAATTCTGCAACGAAGAATGGGCAAATATTCCCCAATCTAGGTGTGCAAAGCTAGTAGAGACATATCCAAACAGATTGATGGCTGTAATTGCAGCAAAAGGTGGCTCTATGAAGTATTAAATGAGGGGACTGATGACTTTTCCAACCCTGTTATTCTAGTTTTTTATTTTGTATTAATTTTCAGAACTATCAACTTTTTTTTCATTAGTTTGATGTTGTAAGGCTACATTTGTAAATAAAGTATTTTGTTTAATGGGTTTTGATTTCAGGCTGTACAGCAAATAAAGTAACTATTTCAAGGGGGTGTGATGACTTTCTATAGGCACTGCATTAAGGCTCTAACTGAAAACACTTCTGATCGGGCATAAATCTCACCATTGTGTGGCTTATTGTACACATAAATGTTAACTTCACTGCCTCCGATATAGTGCAGATCACAGCTTCCTCAAGCTTTTTAGTGGGAAGCACACGCAGTGACACAGAGCTACAGGTCAGAGGAAAGTCGGCACACTGCGGTCCATACTTCCTCAGCTAAACGCCCGAAGCACCATTCCATACTAAACGATGAAAAGCAGTTCACTTTTTTTCTTTTGTTTACAGTACATTTCAAGTATTATTTTTTCCTCTAACAGTATATCAAGCCAGCCCTGTTCATGTTTGTTTGCCCAAGTTGAATTGCAAAGATCCACTGAATAGCTACATTATAAATGGCACTAGTGAATGTATAATGACAGAAAGATACTGGTGCATTTGGTTGGTCTGTCAATGGATTTCCTTGTGACACACTTCTGATAAATATCATTCAATATTTGTATGTGTGTATTGCAGCATGTTTCCATATGATTATCTTTGTTCTATGTGCTGACACGTTGAACACGAATGTTTCTCATTTTCACCCTCACAGCCAGGACACGCGTCCTCCCACAGAGACAGAAACAGAGGTGTTGATTGTGTCTTCCTTTGTGTTTTATCAGATATCGGACATTCGTGTCAGAGGACGCGGGCCCCAACACACTTGTTGCCACGGTGCTGGCGAAGGATCCCGATGGGGACGGGATCACGTACAAGATCACCACAGGAAATGAAGAAGGCAACTTTATCATTGACAGCCAAAAAGGTCAGACATGTTTTATTGTTCAATAATCTGTCCTTTTCTCTTGTTCTTCTTATCTGCATGAGTATTAATGCATTTGAGTTGGTATTATTATTGGTTAACTATGAGTGAATTCACAGTTTCACATCAATGCAAGTACAGCAATACACAGACATCTTCATATGCATACCAGTACTAAACAAATAAATAAAAACTAAAAACAAGGAAAAATGAATTAGGATGGATTAATAAAGAAGTAAAGCTCTGGCCTGACCCCTCTGTCTCCGATCCCTCCTCCTTCTCGTGGCACGACCAGAAATGTCCACTTGGAGTCTTTGTTTTCTTTCCTCTTTCTCCCCATTATTGTTATAATTGTTGTGGTCTTTTCTATACTTATTAATCATATGTGTCTCACTGTTTATCACTAGTGTTGCTCTATTATAGTTTTTTACAATTGCTAACAAGCATTTAGTTTTACTTAAAATACTTTCCTTTTTTTTAACACAGCAACACACCTACATCACACAATCAGCAAAATAGTAAATGTTCGGCTCAAAACTACATACACATTCCACATTTCAAAATGCAAAATACATTTGTCTACATACACTAACTCAACAAAATCAAAACGCAGCCTACCCAACTCAATATCATTTCAAAACACGAGCGTGTGTTTTCCATCCAAGAGGAACATGAAGTCAATCATAGCACAAGAACTTACACAAATACTAACAGTTGATGGCATTACAAAAACTGCATTAACTTTCATGTTTCAGTTCTACTTGCAATCAAAAGACATTATGAAATTCATTGTTTTATATAATTTACTTTTTTTTAACTGTAAGCTACTGACAAAAAACTAAAACTAAAGATGAATGAATCTTTACTTGATAGAAGGTACATTACAAAAAAATATTAAGTGACAGAATTGCTGCAGTAAAAGCTTCATAAACTGCCTGACAACAACAAAAAATCCAACATATATGGTTCAGATGTATACATTAAATCAGTAAAAAAGGAACAGAACACAAACATGCACAATCCCGTCCTCATCTATACGATGTTCAGCGTTTGGCAACATGTTCAGCTGCTGCTCTCCTTCGTCCAGACATTATTTCTCTCTCTGCTTCAATCCATAAAGTCTCCTTTGCACTACACAGTACGTGTGTGTCCATGTCGTTGAAAGAACTTGTCTTTATCTCTGACTGAGATTAGCTTTAGCTGTGGTTGATCTATTTTACAAAACTCAAATCAGTGGTTGCATAAGGTTTGTAATATGTTGAAGGTTTGAACGTTAGGTTTTTAATATCTGGCATACACTGTACAAGCATTTGTAAATAACACAAGAAAGATCCATCATTTTGGTAATGGCTTGTATGTAAAGAAAATGCAAGCATTTTTTAAATGTGGTGATTGACTGCGACGGTGAAAACATCATGCATTGTGTTCATGGTGTGGGCCACAGCAGACAGATGTTGTGCTTTTTGTGAGTTTTGAAAGTGTGACAACAGATTGGACAAAGGGTGTTAGCGCTTGTAACATCCTGTATTAGAATAGAACTTAAAGCTCCTCAGGGGCCTCTTACTATTGTGCTTTTCCCTTTCGCTAACATCTTGCACAATCCCTGAAATATTCACAAAGACAGTTTCCACTGTTACTTTCACCCTGCTTTGCTGTCTGCACTCCCTGCTATATTTACATATACTGAATAAATGTAAAAGCTCTCCAGTTTGTCAAACCCGCCTCAGAGTGTGTTGAAAAAATGCTTCATATAGTGTGTATAGTATTGTTATGTCCTTCAGCGTATCCACCATTCTGCCGATGACGATGCCTCACCTGCCTTTTTTTTTTCCGCAAGAAGCTTTGTCAATGATATTTCAATCCTGACAGGTCATGGAAACGTTAGACTAATCAGCCGAAGTGTGAGGAGCATATCCACAGCGTCTTTGTAACAAAATATGCTCTAAGTTGTCACACATCTCAACTTCCTCTGAGGCAGGATCAGCGGTGCCAGAAGCAATGTGGAATATTACACGGCGTCAATTAAAAAACTGTGCGTGTGTGTGTGTGTGTGTGTGTGTGTGTGTGTGGCAAACCTCTCAATCTGCATATCGTATTATAGGGTAATACGATGACTTTTACAAATTCAATTACTCAATTCTTCAAAGGCACAATTTCCTCAGTTCCCCAACAATGCCTCCCCTTCAGTATAGTCAGTATACACTGATAGCGGCGGTCATTTCCTCCATAAGGGAGAAGACTCGTAGCTTGTAACTGGATTCCATCGACTATCAGAAGATGACGCAGGCTTGCTTGGCTATTTATATTGTTTGGCTCTCACGTGCATTTATTCACATTGACTATATTTCTTGAGTCTTTACTCATTAAAGATTCACTTTTTATTTCAGGTTTGCTTTGTAGGCTATTACAGTTCAGTGTAAAGGTGATATGATAGTTTGTTTTTCCCAATTAATTGATTAATGATTCTATTAACTAAACCATTAATCAACTTCAAATATCAATCAATCAATATCCTGTTGTTGTGGCTGTGATGGGGAGTGATGCAGCAAAGAGAGATCTTGTGAAAATACTGACAATTCGAGCAAGATGACGTCTTCAATGCACTTGTTTTGAAACCCAACGATATAAAATATGCAGTGATTTAAAAGAGAGAACAGGAATCTACACATGTTAGAGGCTTTATCATTTAATAGGTCATTTTCACGGCAGACATTTTGACTTTTATATGATTCTTAATTGAGCATCGTTTGGTTTTAAACTGCTGGCAAACAAGTCATTTGAAGACATTACCTTGGGCTCTGGGTACTTATGATGCGTATTATCTACTATTTTCTGACGTAATAAGTTTTAATCTAAAAAATGATCACAACCAAGAAAATATTGAAATTGGAGACCGTAATAATTTAATAAATTCATTAGGGGCAGCATGTGCTCATTCTGCATCCCCATCATTCTGTGTGTGTGTGTTTGTGTGTGTGTGTCATTAACAACATAATGATAAAAAAAAGAATTTCCCGAGGGTACAAATAAAGTAGCATACTTATATTCATATATGCTTAACCATAAACATCAACATTTGGCGTTCAGTCAATGTGACATACAAAGGAGAAGAAGCAGGGAATCAAACCCAACACGCTGCTCTACCCAACAAGTATCCTGATAACATGTATGTGTGTGATCGACGTGTGCACGACATATGACAATGCTGCCTTCATGGCCAGATCGACATTTCCAAAGAGATTTGTCTCAATTGGTTTTATCTGGTTAAACAAAGGTCAAATGAAAAAAATAAAACTGCAGTTCTCGTTAAAAAAAATGAAGAAAGGGCTTGGGGTTGAGAGTCAAGCCGGCAAAGTCGTAAAGTATTGAGAGACATTTGTTGATAATAAGAACAATACAAAATCCCCCTAAGATTAACCTTTGAGCAATTATTTAAGATACATTTTTATTTTTAACCACTAATCAATTAAATGTTTCAGGTCTACGATTCAGTTATACTGTATCAGTGCTAAAAAAAAAGAATACTGTAACTTGGAGACATTTCAGGCTGTTCTCATAAACAGGTCGTAGCTATACCTACAAAAAGAAATGCACAGTAATGTGTGTATATATCCCACAAAATCAATTGTAATCATGAACCAGGAAGTATAAAAAGTGAGAAAGTCCTCGTAGGGACGAGGTCTGTATGTAACGAACGGGCATTTGTAGGAGAACGCATGAGAAGTGAGGAACAACTTGTTGTTGTTTCATGAGTAAGTAGAGATGATAAACAGTCATTAATGCACCACAGGAGACACGGAAAAAGGAGAAGATTCTGTTTCTACAACATAAATCTGAGCTGCTTTGAGTGTGTCCTTCCTCTATGTACACATTACATGTCTTTATTGAGCACACCTTTAGCAGGGATGGATTTAAATAAATCAGCTGAAAACCAGTCCTCTTCACACATGCAGACACACAGAGGGAAGTGAGACTAATACAGATGCCAACAGAGGCACTACACAATTTGTCCGCCCCACAGTGTGTGAGCCAAAGTGTGGCACCATAACGCTTGTAATATGATCCAATATCTTGTTTCAAAGAGCCCAATATTTGGTCATTAAAGCTATTTTATGACTCTTATAATGGAAGGCGAGCTCGATGGATAACACCCACCCTCTCCAACCCACCTCATTCTCTCTCTGCTGCAGATGAAAATCGTTTATTGCCTCTTCTCCACTCGTTGCCCCCCTCCCCTCCAAGCTCATCCTAAATGTCCAACAATCATTCAGGCGATTGTTTTCTACCCTTCCGGCAGCAGCAGCAGCAGCGCTGTCAGCCTCCCTCTCCATGTTAATTTGCCTGTAACTCAGCCCAGAATACAGTGTGTTTCCCTAAGATTTAAGGTGCCCATTAGGATCCGAGCAGGCCTGTCAATATAATGATCACGCTCTTCCTATTAAATCCCATAAATACAGAAACACCCGCATCTACGAGGGGAGGAGGTATTTACTGACATCTAAGGGGAAATGCTGGTGCCAATAAACAGGCTTCCATCTTTTCTCTCATTTTTCTCAGCTAAGTTTTACGGCATTTCAGAAAAGAGTATTTCCTTGCAGTAGGTGCGTTTGTTTGCAGTGAAGACTCCTTGATAAGTCGTCCTGTTGCCTTGTTTTTTTTTCTGTTACTCAGTCTTTCCTCCTGAACTGCTCGGCTGCATCTATTGAGTTCAGTCTAATGTGCTGACCTGTGTTTGATCCTGCTTTATGTAACAAACCCACATTGTTTTGCCCTCATTTTTCTCCCTGGTTCCCTCTGGCAAATATATTGTTATTCTCTCTCCCTCACTAGTCCACTTCCCTCGCTTTTTAAAGCTCATTTGTCTTTTGTCACTCTTTCTTGCATCCCTTCTCTCCCCTTTCCCCTTTTTCTCTCCCAGCTCCAGTCTCCAGTTGGCATGACATTGACTGGAGGAAGCACTCCCTCCGCCCCTCTCCTCCTGCACCCCCACCACGCTTTGTCCCCAGTCTTCTGTGTTGTCTCTCCCATCCCTTGCTTCATCCTTCTACTTCCTCCCTCCTGGCTACCTTCATGTGAAGTGACGGCTGCTCACTGACCCCGAGGAAACATCTTCTCCATCTCTGATAAGCGATGATACGCGCTGGCCCTGTTGGGAGCAACACCCACACGTACAGAAACAGTTGTAGATTTGGGAAAATGTCCACACTCTTACACTGTATACATACATGTAAATACTCGCACAGAGAAAAAACCCTAAACATGAACAAACAGCTGCATGTATACACAGAATTACACACAGAACCAAACATGTGTGTCTGTATCTACACATATACAGACCACACACTCAGAGACACACACAGAGAAGCACTTACACACAGGGCCATAACCCATACTACAGGGACACATATCTCATAGATTAGAAGAGACGCTCGCTGTATGCTTTGTTCTTGGAATGTCCTAAAACCTTTTCCATGTCCCATTTTCAACCACTTACCCAGCATGTGTTGCTCTCATCTAAGGCTTTTAGGCCTTATTAGATGTTTATGCCAACCAGAGGCAGAGTAAAGCAGGGATCGGACTACAGGGCGCCTCCGGTGCTCCCTGTATATGTAACATAGTGAGCAGGCAGTGGCCTCTCGCTGTGTCTGCCCGCTGCCTTTACTGAACTGGTCACATTTGTCTGGCCTTCTGTCTCAATTCATTAAGCATGAGTGCACTCCGCGGCGCTGTTGGAGGAGCGTGGGTGGAGAGAGGGAAGGGGTGGAAGAGTGCTTACACTCTTAATGCATCTTTGGTATAGACGTGCATGCTTCTTTTTATTGTAATTCATGATTCTAGGGGACCATGAGTCCAACTTTTGATATTAGAAATCCAAATAAAACTATGACTAATGCTACTATTTCTGTGCACCACTACTGTGTATTGCATGCTGCTGTTACTGCTACCATTACCATGGCTTACTGCAGTTCCACTGCAAATGTAAAAGGTCTGTTCACTAAAATTATTTGTATTTTTTGTTTAAATTTAAATTGATATAATACATATAAATAATATATTTACATTTATTATATTTTCTTATCGTCTGCTGCTGGCATTACTCTTACCCAGTGAACAATCTCATAATAGAGATAAACTGGCACAAACATTTTTTTGTATTTATGATTTCCAAACTTTACCTCGTACACCGCCATGACGTGGACACTTGTGGTTGTAAAGTGAAATATTTCAATAACTATTGAATTATTTGGCCATATAGACAGTTATGTCCCCACCGGGATGAATTGTGATCCCTTAACTGGTTAATGATCAAATACCTGCAACACGAATGCCTCAGCTGGACTTTTACCAGGTAAATCTGCTAAAGAACATGATGGCGTTGTCATTGTGAACATGTTATGATGCTGACATCAGCATGTAGCTCAAAGTACAATGTACAGCCTCACAGAGCCCTTAGCGTGACAGTCTTGGTCTTGTAATTTAGCTGGACCAACCCTTCACTGTACACCTATTAACAGTTTTATAACGCCCTTGACACAAATGCACAAAAATAACATTAACTCTGTACTTAGCACCTATTGTACCACTTGCTGTCCATAATTATAGCTCATAAAGATAAAATGCATGTCTATATTAATTGTATTATTGAAAAAATGCATAAATGCATTTAAATGCAGTAGTTCATTTTTGTATTTATCTTTTGTGACCAGCTTTTGTTGACCCAAGTCGGTTGCTCTTTCTGTAGCAAACAATTGTTCTAATTTTAGTCCCATTGTACCTCTATTTTCTTTATTTATCACAATCTCTTCTAAGCCCTTCTACAATGCAAACCCTATCAGCCCCAGCCACGCACCATACAATAGCCTATTTGGGTTTGGATAATGAGAAATTGGGAGCAAACCACCCAGGCCACTGTCGTTTGTATGAGTAAATTGCTTTTTTGTATCGGAGTAAAGGTGTCCAGGTGGGAGATTTGGCTTGAATACATCTATCTGCTGAAATGGCCAAACCTCGACTGAAAGTCAGCAACACTAGCATGGGAAAAGTGTTCATAATTAAAAGCCTGGTTTACATGAAAGATGAAGCAGAACAAATTCAATTTGCAGACTAGTAGTTTGTACTGGAGGGAGGTTACAGCCAAGAGCAAGGGTTTAAAAGAATACAAAGACATGTGATGCAGCCTTGAGTGTACATATTATCGTGGGTTAGGCCTCGTACAGTCCTAACATAGCTTGCAAACTTATTTATACCTCTACAGTATTGCCTATTTTATACCGTAAAGCTGATTAATAAATAATCGGAGTTATGGCCTTGACATTTCTATCGCATCTCAGATACACTCACAATATAGAGTTCCCCAGCATAATCAGAGAACCATCTCATACTGTGTGTTGTACATATCTACGCTTGCCAGGCCATGCTCATGTTTCAATCTCATACAACTTCACTTATTCCTTAGTTGGGTCTTTACTTATTTAAATCATGTTTTGTCTATGCACCAACCATCTTGTATAGTCTGGAATCCTGATGCGTTTGTGGAATTTGGCTTATGTTACTTTATCTTTTTTTCTAAAGGGTTTTGTTGGTATCCTTGTGGATTAGTGGATTTACTGGGCATTCCAAGTAATCCCGAAACACCCAGTTGACTGGGCACCTTTTTGCATGTTATTCCCCTTCCTCTCTCCCTACTTTTCCCTACTCCCTATTTCCAATCCTTCTCTACTTTTTTATATCAAATAGGGGTAAAAAATAGCCAAATAATAAATAAAGGACATATCAAACAAAAGATTGTTCCCAACTAAGATTCAGTTCAGTTTATTCACAACTAGTTAAAATGCTACAATGTACAATCATAAGACGTAAAACAAAACAGTACAAAACAAACCAAACAACTAACTCATGTAACCCTAACTACTAAATGGTATCAAAACATTTATACCATCAGCCTAAACCATAGTTAAATAGGTATATACAATAAAATGAGACGTATGGCAAGTGGAAATAAGAGCCCAATTTCAGAGGATTTCGGAGTAGATAACTTGTTCAGATGTCTCCTGCCGTTTAGAGTATTCAGTAGGATGTAGTGCCTTAATCTCTTTCTGAAAACACACAGATAAAGACATTTTTATAGAGTTATCAATCTCATTCTGTGTGTGTGTGTGTCTGTGTGTGTGTGTGTGTGTGTGTGTGTGTGTGTGTGTGTGTGTGTGTGTGTGTGTGTGTGTGTGTGTGAAACCACTTTACATGATGCTCTTTCCTAAATGTGTGTGAGATAAGATAAATGTGTATCGTCAGCAAACAATACTTTATGTAGAATGCAAGATAATTCACTATAAGGATTAATATACAGAATGAAGCAGCCCTAAAATGGATCCCTCGGGGACCCCATATTTTACTTTGAGATTTCCCATACATACATATATACAGCTTCTAGACCAGCTAAACGCTGAGCCTTTCACACCATAATGTTGAAGTTTGCTTATAAGAATTTCAAGTCAATAATGTCAAATGCTTTTGATAAAACAAGGAAAAGTACTGATTTCAATACACAGCCATAGTGAATAAATGGAGCAGTCAGCAGTAGCAGTAAGATGTAAGGAATACATTGAAATGTTCTGCTCTGCTCTGTGAAGGGAAGTGAGTGGGTATTTAGATGGTGAGCAGGTTGATGAGCAGCTGAGCCGGGTGGCGCAACAGGACATTCCTCCTTGTTCCTATGCAATGAGCTCTTTTTTTATTTTTAGCAATGATCAGCATACAAATGGACCCTTGGGAAGTAGATGCTGTATAATGTGGTAGCAAGTGTTCAGACGCTCGAACCGGTCTGTGGTCTGGCCAAGGGTTGGGAACACCTGCAATAAACAACTGGTGGCCACCAGATGTTGACTTGCTTGGTTTTATCCATTCTTTTTCTATGTTTTCAATTAGAGTTATGTGTATACTTTTTTATTGATGAACCGCAAGGGAATATCAGAGTCTGTACCTTATCTAGTCCACCTCAGATGTGAGAAAAAGACCAACACATAGTTAGGATCTGGGTCAGTTCAGCCATGTTTTCTGTAAGCTTGACAATGTACCAACCTAGACCTGGGAATAACAAACACACAAAAGCAAGGCACTGTGATACTGTGTGTTTTAATAATGTACCACAGCCTGGATGCCCACATAATTTAATATGAAATATTCCTCTAAGGGATTTATGGAACTCTTCCTGTTTGCCATCCACTTCTATTCTGTGTCACAGTTGCTTGGTTACAGGGATCACAATTCTGTGACAACAAATAGTTAAATGTTCTGTCCTAACTTCTTTTTTTAAGACTGCAGGTTAAGAAATGACACTCTTGCAAGATTGCATGGCTCTGTTGGCTGATACTACTGTATGTCAAAAATGGAGGCACACTAGCAGGAGGCAAATAGGAATTATTTCATGTGTGTGTTCAATATTAAAAGCAGTATAATTGTGAGCCAACAGGGCTGTGGAGAATGTTGGGAAAATTGGGTCAACTTTGCAAGACTAATAAAACTGAAAACAGAACTACATGCATATAGTGGATTTGTTTTAAACCACATAACCTGACCTCCCTGAACAGTGTTGTCCCTATGAAATAACAGAAACAAATTAGCCTGTGAGACATGTTAATAATCTACATGCAAGCTTTTGCAAAAGCTCCCCTCTGTGACACGAAAAAAAAAAATCACTGCTGGACTTTATTGTACTCGACATAAACCTCTGCAGCAGCGTTTGCTGAATATAAGTGTTTGTGTGCACTCGTGTGTATTTTACTGCGTAGGTGTGAGTATATTTATGCATTTATTTGTGTCTGACTCTATGTACGTATGTGACACATCTTTCTTGAGGCAAAGCTTCCTCGCCTTACACCTCTACAGCTGTAAATTGGAATCATCTTTCCACCTCTCTTTCCCTGTCTATTTTTATCTCTTTGGCACACACACACACACACACACACACACGCACACACGCACGCACACACGCACGCACGTACACTCCTACACATACCCTTAACCATGGACAGCAGTGCCAGGGAACCAGCCATTGTGACAAACACCTCGAGGCAGACACCCCCTCCATGGCAATCCTCCATCTCTTGTGCAACAACACACACACACACACACACACACACACACACACACACACACACACACACACACACACACACACACATACACACACACACTCAAAGGCAAACAGAAGGGACATACTGTACATGTGCAGCTCAAAAATGATGAGCGTATATATAATATGTACAGCATTCACTTGAATAGAACAGCAATGATTATGTTCACTTTATCTTGTTTCCATTATCACTCATTTACAAATCAATTCATAATCAATAAATCTTCCTCCCGCATTGTCACGCTGGTGCAGTTGCTAAGAACACACATGCACATTACAACAAAAATAATAATCATACATGGTCTTGCTGCAATATACAGAATCTCATCAGTGTTTTTGCTCTGGTAAACAGCGATAGAAGGATGAATAGTACACATACATATATATTAGTGTACATATGATTCCAATTCCAAGGTGTGTTGTGAAACCAAGCGAACACATGACAGCCGCAGCACCTGCCTCTGCTTCTGAAGATTAGGAGGATGTAATAAGGGTGTCCGCACTTTTAGCCCACACACACTCTCACACAAACACACATACAAAGAAAAACAGCGCACCAGAGGGTGAGATGAATACAGAGTGGCGGAGAGTCATTCAAAGCAGAGAGTGGGATGCAGATGAGACTCCTACAACGGACTGAAAGAGAGAGTCAGTAAGAGAGAGAGAGATGGAGGGATGAAATGGAATGGAATGACAAAATGATGGTGCTAAAAGGGAATACCAATCCATTTAAATATTCATATGTTGTGTAGCCATAATAATCTAAGTAAAAACTGAAATGAGAAAGTCTGTGTCCACCAGAAACTTGGCTTCTTATTTCCAAAGGAAACTACGTGTAACAGCGTGAAGGATAATGTGGGTTATTTTCCACCTTGCTCTCTTTAGTCCGGTATCATCCCATTGATTGTTTTCTCTCGTCACTCTATAGATTTTTGCCCTCTGTCCACAGATGCAGTTTTCACAAGTTATTAGTTGTTACCATATAGAGCTGGTTGGTAAAATTCTGTTGATTTCTGGTCATGCTTGACGGATGAGTTGGAACATAAGTGGCACATTAGCAAGGTGCAGTTTGTTTTTACCACGTTTATACTGACAAACTGTTCCACTTTACAGTGCCAAGCAGCACCAACGTATTATACTTAGTCATTAGATATCTCACCTCAATTGCTCTTGTGAGCTTTAAAATTAAGTGACTACATTCTTAAGTCTCTCGCAAATCGACTACAGGGACTTTAATGACTACTTTTCAGTCTAATTATAAATAAGAATACTTGAATTCAGTTTTGAGTACTTTACTATTCACCTGCTCACCCACCTTCCCCTCCTCATTAGTTGTTACCGCAGTAACAGTTATTCTTCACAGGGTCCAAATACATGTTCAAACATCACATTCCTGACAATCCACACATTCTGAAAATGATGGACACAGAAACATCTATAGTTTTGTTGTATCCATTTCTTTTCTTGCTAAAGCTCTCGTGTGAGAGATTCTCTTTTTGTCGACTCAGCCTTGATTATCTGTTCTAGCATGTGACGTATGAGCTGCACCAAATGTTGTAAAGGCTGTGCCATTGATGTCTACCAAGAATTTGAGGCAGCCGGTTAAATTGGCAGGGTCTAGAGTGTTAAGATTGCATTACATCTAGAGGTATTGTACTAAAGCTTCACATAAATCTGATGCTAAAATAAGCTCAATGGTTTACTTTAACGCTCAAATACTAGCCCGGATTGGGTCTGGTACATGGAAGTCTGACAGAGATATCATCACTGCTCTCTTGATATCACTCACTGATACAGAACAAAAACAGTGTTTGTTTTTTTGCCATTTTCACCTTGTATTAGATAGATTGACATTGAAGATATAGACAGGAAACATAAGCCTCTAGTCCCCATAAACACACCATAACCCTACTATCATTTTGCAGACGTGGGATTGAACCACCGACCATACAATTAATGGCAAACACCATTCTACCCCCTGGGCTACAGTCGCCTCTGTTGTAGCAGATATTCTGACCTAAGCCCAGAGCTCTTAGCTATACAACCTGTTATGTACAGCTTGGGGTACATTTATAAAACAGCCATTTGCACCCTGCAAACTTAGTTACACATTCTCTATCAGTACACATGATGTCAAGGCATCTACAACACTGAGAACCAGCTCTGGTTATAATAGAGAAGAAATGGATTTGGTGATGTGTGAAGACATTTAAAGTGAACACTCATTTAAATTCTGCAAAAAAACAGTGATGGAAGACCAATCAAACAGCCCAGGAAATGAATAACCCTAACACAAGATTTTGAGTTAACCCAGAAATCTTCTGTGTCCTGGTCCACAACCCATGTTGTAATGGCTTCATTTGTTATGATCTTGGTTTCTGTTTCCTGTTTTATTTTGAAATGTTCCCTTCCCCTTGTGGTATTACTTCCTGCCCTTGTGTTTTTTGCTTTTCTCCCAAGGTGTGTCTCGTTCCCATCATTAGTTTCCTCCTGTGTATTTGCCTTTCTCTCCCAGCTGTGTCTCGTTCCCTCGTTTAGTGTCTGTGTGTATATATCCCTGTATGTCCCAGTGTTCCTTGTGAGTTCGTCATCTAAGTGTCACCCCTGTTGTTGATGGCTCCGCGTGCTTTGTGGTTTCAGTTTTATTTGTTGCTTTGTATTTTTACTAGCTTTTTATAAAATAAAGCTCTCTTTTTGTTAGAACCTTGTACAGTGTACTGCATTTTGGTCCTCACCTTTTCCCCACCATGACAGTACGAACTCACCAAAAATGGACCCAGCAGTGTTTGATGACGAGGATTATTTTTGTCTGTATGTCACATTAATATGTCTTTTGCATGAATGGAGGGAAGCCGCCTGTAGAAAGGACCAACAGGTCCTTCTTCGACAGGCCCGTGGGGAGGTGGCTGAAAGGCCTTGGTTGAGGAGTCTTCTGCCTAAGGAGATCAGGGATTTCCTCAACCTCGCAGATCGGTCTGCTTTCCAGTCAACTCGCCAGCTCACCGTTCCTCCTGCTCCAGCACCCAGACCCATTTCTGGGTACCTGCCTAGCCCGGGAAGGACCTATGTGTGCGCAAAAGGCTTCTAGGTCTCTGAGGAGGAGATTTGGCCGTGCTAGCCACCGTCATTCCGGCTCCCAGTTCAACGTTCCTGCAGCTGGGCCGTCGCAGCCCACTGTTTCCGCTGCCGGGCCGCGACTGCCCCCTGTTTCCGCTGCCCGACCTGGGACAGTCCCCTGTTTCCGCTGCCGGACCTCCACAGACCTCCGTTCCCACTGCCGGACCTCCACAGACCTCCGTTCCCGCTGCCGGACCTCCAAGACCTCCGTTCCTGCTGCTGGGCCTCTCGAGACTCCAGCTGTTCCCCAGCCGCCTCTCGAGACTCCAGCTGTTCCCCAGCCACCTCTCGAGATCACAACTCTCCCCCTGCGGCCCCTCGAGACCCCAGTCCCTGCGTTCTCCTAGTTCCTTGAGACCCCAGTCCCTGCGTTCTCCTGGTTCCTCGAGACCCCAGCCCCGGTGCTCCCTCTGTCCCTCGAGACCCCAGCCCCTGTGCTCCCTGTGCTCCCTGTAATCCCTTCGCCTCCCCAGACCCCGGAGGTCCCTTCGCTCCCCTCTCCTCTCGATGTCCCTTCGCTCCCCTCTCCTCTCGATGTCCCTTCGCTCCCCTCTCCTCTCGATGTCCCTTCGCTCCCCTCTCCTCTCGATGTCCCTTCGCTCCCCTCTCCTCTCGATGTCCCTTCGCTCCCCTCTCCTCTCGATGTCCCTTCGCTCCCCTCTCCTCTCGATGTCCCTTCGCTCCCCTCTCCTCTCGATGTCCCTTCGCTCCCCTCTCCTCTCGAGGTCCCTTCGCTCCCCTCTCCTCTCGAGGTCCCTTTCCAAGCCTGGCCTCCTGAGCAGCTCCGTCCGCCTCCAGCCCGGCCTCTCCGCCGGCCTCCAGCCTGGCCTCCGGAGCGGCTCCGACCACCTCCAGCCTGGCCTCCTGAGCAGCTCCGTCTGCCTCCAGCCCGGCCTCACCACCGGCTTCCAGTCTCGCTTCCGGAGCGGCTCCGCCCGCTTCCAGCCCAGCGGCTCCCCCCGCTTCCAGCGCAGCCTCTCTGCCGGCCTCCTGAACAGCTCCAGCCGCATCCAGCCCAGGCTCTCCGCCCGCCTCCAGCACTGCCTCCAGAGCGGTCTCCTGCCCCACCTCCTGTGGGCCTTAGACCCTCCTCCGGTGCCCCTCCCACCCTGTTGGATTTTTGTGACGTCTGGGATCCGTCCCTTGAGGAGGGGGGGGGTTTCCTGTTTTATTTTGAAATGTTCCCTTCCCCTTGTGTCATGTCTAGTATTACTTCCTGCCCTTGTGTTTTTTGCCTTTCTCCCCAGGTGTGTCTCGTTCCCTCGTTTAGTGTCTGTCTGTATATATCCCTGTCTCTCCCAGTGTTCCTTGTGAGTTCGTCTAAGTGTCACCCCTGTTATTGATGTCTCCTCGTGCTTTGCTCCTCGTGCTCCTCGTGCTCCTTGTGTCTTCCTGGATTGTGTTTTCAGTTTTATTTGTTGCTTTGTATTTTTACTATCTTTTTATAAAATAAAGCTCTTTTTGTTAGAACCTTGTTCAGTGTACTGCATTTGGGTCCTCACCTTTTCCCCACCGTGACATCATTACCATATTCAATAATACATCAGACTAGCTGTATTTATTATTTCATATCTAGTAAACACATGGTCAGTCTAGTTTTAATAGCAGCAGATAAGGTATTGTCTTTGGGACATTCTAATGAGTCATCTTAAATCCCTTCTATTCAAGTATTTACTAATGTTGTGTCAGTAACAGCTGACTGAGTGCGTGTTGTCCTTGTGTTTGGCTGCAGGTTTGATCCGTCTTCGCTCCAGCCCGCCGCCTCACCTCCAGGGTGTTGAATATGTGCTCAATGTTACAGCAACAGATGACAACGCCTCAGGCGGACCTCGTGCCTTGTCATCCACAGCCCAGGTCATAGTGGGAGTGGACGACGTGAATAACAACAAGCCAGTCTTTGAGAAGGTAAGACGAGCAATGGGACGCCTGCATCATTAAACCTTGTGTTGCTGTGTCTGCTTTCCTGGTTGCCATGGTATTTGTTGCTGCTCTCCTTAATGTTATTGACTTCTCACTGTATGCTTTGCTTTAACAGTTCTGTGTTCTGTCTCTATCTATCCCATGTAACTCTCCTCCATGTCTCCCTCTCCTTTCTCCGTCTACGTCCTCTATTCATTAGCCTCTATCTCTCCTCTCTGGAGGAGCGATTAGCCGACTTGACCCTCATCTCTGCTCTCTCGTCTCTCTCCTATATCATCTCAGTCTTTTAATTAAAGCTTTGAGGGATGTGGGAGAAATCCCGACCGACCCATTCTGGAAGCGCTATGTCTCTACCTTTCTTCTAGCCATGTCTACATTTTAAATGAGGTGACTTTTCAAGCCCCCTGAGGTATCGCAAGCCAAGATTAGGAGCGCTGAGTAAACCTCGCTCACTCTCTCCTGGTGGAGAGTGAGCGCCAAGTGTTTCCCTCTTGGCTTCACCTCCATAGCAGGAAGAAACGGGGACAGGTGACAAGATGATAGCCAAGAGAAAAGTGGAGAAGGGAGGGATTCTTGGTCCACGGTGTTTGTGCTTTGTATGCTCATTTGTGTTTCTCAGGAATCTCCTGCTGGCATTCTCCAAGTCTGTGATTCATTATTTTCTTTCTGTGTGTAGGTGGCTGATTAAAACTGACAAACAAACCCTTCCCCCCCCATCCATTCTGTCAAAGAGAGAATAAAAAAACAACTACACATAACTGAAGATCAACAAATGACGCACATACAAATTATGAACAAAGGCAAACAACAATAGATGGAAGATGAAACACTGGACAAACATGTTTGATTATTTATGTGTAGTTGGTCAAAGATGGACAAAGAAACTGAAGAAAAAAGGCCGTTGTGGAATAGAAAAGTAAAAAAGAGGCTGAGTGTTGGTTTCTAGTAAAGACATCTGACTTTAAATTGGCATTTCCTCTGTCCCTGGCAGCCAGTAGCAGGACACTGAAGCAGAAAGGCCTCTGTATCTTGTTTTGATGCCAATTCTTAAAGTGTACTGTATCCTGTCTGGAACAGAGCTGGATCAGTGAACCAAGTCAGAAAGAGCAGGATATACAAAGAGGAGAGTTAGAAATACAGGGAGGGCAAGATCTCTCGGATATAGCCAGGTCCTGCATCTCCCAGTGGCATAACTCAGACGACAAACGCATACAAAGATTGAAGTTGCATTATAACGCACTATATAGGAACAGGGGGGGAGAATACCTAGGACAGAGAATCTCTCACTGCATGCGTGACTACATTTGAAAACTGAATACACAAAACAACAAGAACAAAAACAAACCATGCATCAAAACTGCTGGGGTGCATGTGCTGAATCCACCTCTTGTTGAGTGAGGTAGCCAAAGTTATTTTAGTGTTTGTTTCGTATGGAATGTCCGGTCTGTGGTTCTCTTCACACTGACATAGCCCTCCCTTTGACCCGTCTGATTAGTTGCACAATGAATGCCTGCGTACAAACCTGCAAATCTTCACAATGGTCCCTCCGTAATCAGTGGAAGGCATGAATCAAGCACCGGAGGCAACAAAAAGTAAAAAAGCTTCTGATGACTACAGATGGAAAGGTTGAAGGGGTGGAGAAAAGTAAAGCATTGTTTCATGATTATAATGGAGGGCAGAGTAGAGAAGATATATAGAATAGGAAGAGGCAGGACATGAGGAAAGATGAGAAGAGAAATAAAAGTTTCACTGTCATTAATTAGATGTCAAAGCGAGACATCAACCAGCAGCACTGAGGGATTCCTTTCCTTCCTCTGTGCACATGAGGATAGACACTCTCGTGAGACAGGAAAAAGAGAACTAGAGAGAGAAAGATGAGAGACCATAGAGAGAAAAGAGGGGTGGATAGAGTGAGTAAAACCCAGGCAGCGTTTAAATGAGGATAATAAAGCTCTCTGTGTGTCTGACAAGTTCAGTGATTGACAAAATCTTTGAGAACCCAAACACTGAGCAGCTAGTTTGCCTTCCACCACGAACCGAAAGCGCTGAATGAATCTCTATGATGACTCTGTGAATTCAGGTGGTGTTAGATGGAGAGTAGGCTTCAATTTAGAGTTTTTTTTATTTGGACTTCCTGGCAATAACTCTTCCTTTTGGAAAACCTTTTTGCAATTTCAAACACAGGAAGGGCAGATAATTAATCAACAATTCTTATTTTTGATTATATTTTGTTCATGTTTAGTAGATTATATGGTAAATTTTTATAGCTGAAACAACAATGATCTTATCTTCTGAGATGGAAACAACACTGTCAGTGATACAGAATCTGTTTTCCAGTAAATCCTCTTCCCAGTTTTGTTTTGTGTGATTGTTAAGGAGGATCTTTACAGCGCTGACATGAGGTTAATACTGCATATAGTGTGTGGTGGGGTATTAAGTATTTGCGTGCAGCTCCTTTGGACATGTTACATCTGACAAGGAGGTAATGATTTCGGCTTGGTTAGTCTGTGTGTCTGTCGGCAGGAAAAACGTACTGGACCAATTTTCATTAAAATTTCAAATAACTTTTTCCCACGTAAAAGGAAGAGAATTTGAAGAATACCTAGTAAATCCTAGTAATTCAATCAAACATAATTTGAGTGTAATGGAGAAACAGCAGTGCAGGCGCAGCCCTCATAGTTGTAAATGTTCATGTGTTGCTTTCAGTTTTATTCTTTTGGTCTTACGCAGACACAGATATATATTTGTCTGTAAAACATCTGTTCACCAAAGAATTGTCCAACTGTTGGGTTGTCACTACATCTCACTATATGAGCAGTTTTTATTGTTCATTCAACTATTCTGTCAAATCAAACATGACACAACAACAAAAGGTTTTACCTGGCTGACTAATTCATATTTCTTCCAACATCTCACTCAAAATGAGCTTTTATGAATACAACTGCAGCTATTTTCTGGCAGCACTAAACAAAGCTGAAGTTCTGCAGATTTCATGTTCACCCAAGAACAGTGAGCCGATCGTCTAGCAGCTATTAAGCCCTTTTGGCAATACTTTTCCAATAGACGCTGGGATAGGCTTGAGGACCCTTGATCCCTACACCTCTACCTACCGTACACAGGACACACACACGGTGCAGGAAACAGGCTTCCTGCTTTCTTTCTTCCTCAATCTGTCCTTTCAAAATAAATAACATTCCACCTCCAACATACTCTTGATTACAGTTTCCATAGAATGGAAGATTGATCTAATACTTTGATTGCTGTAATGTTCTCTTCCTCCTCAGTGTCAGCTGTACCGAGAGAGCACGTCAGTCCTGGAGAACCAGCCAGCGGGGACGTTTGTTTTGCAGGTTCATGCTGTGGATGCTGACGAAGGCTCCAATGGCAGGGTCACATTCGGCTTCATGCACAAAGACTCCACTGTGCCCGCGTTCAGCATACACCCAGACACCGGTACTCACATTCAGCATCACTTAACATGTAGTAAATTGAGCCGGGTCAATAACTTTATAACATTCTGATATATACTCACTGGAAAACAAATAGTATGTTAGACAATTGATTTTGTAAAAGTTTTAGAAGAAAAAATAATTCAAAGAACTCCATCTATTACTGAACATGTATCAAATTCAGTCTCGCCCCTTGAAAAGTCATCTACTGTATTTTACAATGGCCATGGAAAGTCATTTTTAAGTGTTTTACAAGCAGATAGCCATTGAAATAATAAATCAGGATATCTAAAACATACTGTGTCCCAAATCAATACTACTAATGATATACAGTATGCACTATATACTAATCCTGCAGTTACAAGAAATCAACATATTTTACCATTTCCCATCATAGTACATATAACGGCACATGATACAATACTTCCAGATGTCTATCAAGGCCAAACACTGCAGCAGAGAAGCTGTGCGCCAGGTTACTTTCCCTTGTTATGTTTGCAAGTTTACATCCAAAGGTACTTGGTCATGTCAAAGGTTTAGATGTAATGCCAGAATCTAAAATAAAGACTAGTGCCAAACAACATGCCTTTCATCTGAGAAGCAACAGTATTTTTAGTGGAGCAGGACATATTGTAAATGTATGAGATCATTTCTCTTTTAGGATTTGATAACTGCTTTTAAAAAACTCTAATTCCCTGTTCCTTTCTGCTCCTCATCTGCTCTAATGTCTTTAAAGTTGAGCTTCAAGGCAAACAGAGTAAATCAATTTGGTGTTAAATTGCAAATGCTCTGGGGACATGAGACCAAGCAGTGTTTGGTATGAATTTACTGTCTGATCAAGCTCACTATTTCTTTGTCTCCAGGAATAATTGTGACAGCCAGAAAATTTGATCGTGAACGCCAACGGGAGTATGCGGTGACAGTGACTGCCACTGACCAGGCAACTGACCCACTGATTGGCATTTGTCAGCTCAACATCCTCATCCTGGATCATAACGACAACAGTCCCAAGTTTGAGAACATCCGATATGAGTGTAAGTAGATATTAGTATAAATTAAGTCTGAGGAATATGGAAATGAGCTAACACTAGTACTACTGCGATGTCATGCTTCTAATATTACAGGAGAGATTGGCTGCACCTAACGTTAGCCATTTACTAACATATGTTCCTCAGTTCTTAGTGTCCCCTAGACACGTCTGCTGTGATGTAACTAACTCACATTTTGTTCTGCATTCGTTTCTATATTTACTGTGCTTTGCAGTGTTTCTTTGATGAATGTGTTTCTTAATAAGCTTGCGTTTTATGTGTGTGCAGCATTTTTTATTAAATTGTAAAATATCTTCTTGATTGGTGTTTTCTGAAGTTACTGACGGATACATTATAAAAGACTGCAAATGAAGGACTCAGAGAAACACTGAGGCATAAAGCACACTTCTTCTTCTCCAATAGACTTCCTTCGTGAGGATACAATGATCGGGACTAGTTTCTTGCGGGTGGCAGCTCATGACGATGACTTTGGCACCAATGCAGCCGTCACATACTCTATGTCCAGTGAACAGCCAGAGTACCTCAGGGTCAACCCCCTGACAGGCTGGGTGTATGTCAACCAGCCCATTTCTCAGGTACCAACATGTGCACAAACGGATAATAGCAAAACATTTTGTGGGACAGTTTCAGCTTGTGTTGGTTATGTCTCTAGGACTTTCTGCTATGCATCAGATATAGCAACAGTATGAAAGGGCTACCTAGTCCTTCATCTCTTTGGATTTTTATTGGGAACTTTCGTAATTTCAATGAAAGTCTAGCAACCTTCAGATTGCAACTAAAACGACATGCTACTTCTCCGAGTGCATTGCCAGAAAAGCAAGCATAGTTTAATTCAAGCACTTTATTGCTTACAGTGAGGGGGCTGAAGTCCAGTGGCCAGTAGCAGACTGGCAGCCTGAATATGTGATAATGTCCTCACTGCCTTTTAATTTGGCATCATCTTTTCCTCATCTCACTCCCTCTAACCCCTTGCTTCACTACCAGCGAGGAAAAACAATTTTGGTGGGAATATGAACAAGCAATAGAAGAAATTGCCCCGTATTGTGCGCAAAACAAGTCAATGATTAAGCCCCCAAAAACAACTCACCATCTTCCAGTGCCAAGTGGAAGTAATGTCTGTATCCACAGCACCTTGCATCTTACACCAACACATGGCACCATGCCAGTCCTCTTGCCTGAGAAAATGGTTCACAAGAACATATCCATGTTTGAAGATACAAAAGTTTTCCACTAATGAGTACAACTGCATAAAGTGGAATACACAAGCAAGCACTAACGACATGTTTATTTCAGCCTTGGCCATTGTGACAATATTGGTTGTGTTAATTGTTAAGATCAATGATTGGATTTAAAAGAACTACAAAACTACAACAACTCTTGAAAATGGATCTCAGGTCATGTGAAAGACTTTTAAAAGGGTATAATGTGTAAAGAACCTTTGGTAACACTTTCTCTGAAGACCACATCTCTACTGCATTATGAGGACATGCACAGTGAATTATAATGCTTCATGAATACTCACAAATACACATAATGCTTTCTGGTGCAACAGTCATAACACATTATAGACTACGATGAGTTGATTTATAATTCAAGTATATAAGTCCATATAATGAACCTGGATGCTTAACTAGTTTATAATCACAACGCACTACAGATGTGGTCTTCATGGAAAGTGTTCCAGAAAAAGGCCATGAACAAAATTGACAAAACAGTGAATTTGTGGCTTTGTTCTCCAACATACGGTAATGAACCCGCACTGGGTGGACATGACTCTCGGTTAAGTTTTATTCTTCAGTTACTAAAACAGATAATTTCTCCTGAGTGCAGTGACTAAAGCTAATTGCTCTTCTAAGGGTTACACAACTCTGTTTCTCCACAGTTGGATCTATCCATGCAGTTGTTTTAAAGCGTGTTTGTTTTTACACTAATGCAGCCTACATTGAGTTTTTCCTTGCACAGAAGTGTGGAAAATGCTGAAATCTGTGTGATCTAGATTCACAATGCTCATCAGTCTGTAAGGTATCTGCCATTATCGCCATGTTACACAAATCTGCAACATAAGAACACATCAAGTGATCTTCTCTCCTCTTCTGTTTGGGCTTGTTTTTGCCACAGAGGACCTACATCACCAGGGAAATTGTGGCTACAGACGGGGGGAACAGGAGCAGTTCAGTGGAGCTGGCTGTCACCATCACCAATGTGAAGAACCAACCTCCACAGTGGGACAAAGACAGCTACAGCGTGGTCATACAAGAAAACACTGTCCGAGACGCAGCCATTGTGGTACATTGGGGTGGGGGGGGTGTTGATTGTCACACATATAGGTGCATTTCTAACACATATCACAATTTAAACACGTAAAATAGGTCCAAAGGGTAGAGAAACAGGCTTGTCATGGGTTTGATCCCTGAGCCGGGAGGTGGAAGGTGCCCTTGAGCAAGGCACTTAAACGCAACTGCAAAAGCAAGTTTCTCAGTAAAACGGTATAAAGCAAATTAAATAAGAGGCAATTCAAAGTGTTTACACTGAGGCAACACTATATACAATTAGACAAAGTAGTACTAATAAAACAGAAATACAATTATAGCGCAAGCGACTGTGCAACAATGTCTTCCTCCAAATTCAATAAAAGAAAGAAATGTGCAATAGATACATTGAACAGTCAAAGCAACTATTTACATACAGTATATTCATGCTGACATATACATAGGCACAAGAAGAAACAAATAAGCACTCGCATACAATAATGCATTCTCACACAGGCATGCACTCACAAATACTTGTACTACTGAAATACACACACTGTAGCCAGCACTCTCAGAGAAAAGTGCTTTTATGCACTCGTACAAGTAACGATTGCAGGCATGCGGACATGCGGACATGCACACACATTGTTATACTTAGTGATTATTTTTCGGTTTGTGTGGTCTCGTAACATCCTTTTGAATCATTAAGTACATTTTATTTGAAATATCAAACATTCAGTCAATCTTAGTCAATGGTTAGCAGCAAAAGAGATGAACTGTGTAATGTGTGGGATGGCAGGGATCTACAGGTGAAGGAACCACAGCTATAGAAAGATGCAGACATTCAAAAACACCCTTAATTCCATTGTGAGAAGAAGCGTGGTCTCTGCAGTAAAGTGTATTAATGAAGATGGTATGGTTGGCTGTTATGCACTGATGCAGTGACTCTCAGCAGGTTGTATTAGTTCTACCTTAGAAAAAATGTTATGGCCTAAATCAGCACATACAGTAGAGAGGCATGTTTTCCAATCCTGCACGTCTGATATGGTGTCTCATTACTGTAACTGCTATGCTTTGCAGGTTGAATATATACAGCTGGGTCACTCATAGGCTCGCCACATCACGTCCAAGATGGCATTTTTGATTTTAATTGGGGTGTATTTGGCATCAGCTGTGAATGGCCTCTGCTTAATTAGGGTATGGAGAATGAAGAAGTACGAGCAAAGTGTATTTTCCTTTGATCCCACAGGATTTCAGCGGATTGTTGTCTAGTCCAACAGTTTGAGTCTTACTGCCTTAATATTTTAGTGTTCATTATCATGGGCTCTAAAACACTTTTTTCTTCATTGGGCAGATCATGTTCCACTATTTAGAATGCAAACTTCCACTGAAGCTCAGCAGCAGCAGTCCTCGTTTCTCTTTCTGTCCTTAGCACAAGAACTGCCAACTCGTAGCATTTACCCGTGGCAGTTTTTCACTTTGTTTCAATAAAATATGCAAGAGCCCCCAGTCGGGGTCTTTTCCTAAAGTGTTTTATGTAGCACCCATACTGTTAAAAATTGTGAAGATAAAGCCAGATTTAAAATGGCCATTTATACCTGTAAGTACCAGCGGGTAAAAGTACTCAGTGTGGGGCAGTAGCAGCGTCACTAGTTTAACCATCGCTGTTTTCTGAATCAAAAAGTTTTTAAGTAGCTTAGATTTTGTATTGATCAATTAGAGGTAGTGTCCACCTAAGCTACATTTTGTCAAGCGTTTCTGAAGCTCAAGTCAAGCGGAGCGTTCTGCTGGTCGAGATGTTAACCCTCCATTTGCGAAACTCTTGCGAGATGCTTAAGTTTAGGCATTGAACAATGGTTATGGTTCAGATAAGTCGTTGGGCAGCAAGTTTAGCAAGCGCTTTTGCAAAGTTTTGCAAATTGAAGCTTACCATCTAGACCCAACCCTTTCTTCTGCAGTCTGAAGTAACAGTGCTAAGGATCAGTAGGTGGCACCACTGCCATGCAAGGACGTGTATGTGTAGTTGATGGAATACTGACAGAGGGTGAGGACGGAGAGGAATTGATCTTGAGGGACATGCACTGTTTAATTATGTTATCATGCTACAGTGCACACTGTACATTAGTGTAAGTCAGGTGGCTATCATACAGTAATATTACATAATACTTCAGTGCACTCATGCCAATAAAGCATATTGAATTGTTGCTATGGCAGTAAGGTGCATGATCGTATATGGAATTAAGTGTGCATCGATACTTGAAAATACAATAAAGGGTTAGAATAAAACGTGTGTAGTTAAACTACTTTTTGCCATGTTAATGTAGCTTAGCTTGCTACATTTCTCTGGGGGTAGCTTCAGCGTAGTGCAGCTTCATTTAATGTAGAGTAAATGGTAGCACTTTCCAACTAGCTTGTCCAACAATGCTGCCAGTGCTGGCTGCAGACCATTACTAAAAGTCCCACAGTGGTATGCAGGCTACATGAGCGAGATAGCATGTTGACATTTTTCCTTGAATCCTCTTCTTTGTTCCTAACAGACCATCAAAGCCACCTCCCCTCTTGGGGATCCCAGGGTAACTTACAACTTGGAGGACGGCATGGTCCCAGAGACCAACATGCCAGTTCGCTTCTACTTGACCCCCAACAGAGAGGATGGTTCGGCCTCCATCCTTGTTGCAGAGCCCCTAGACTATGAGACCACCAGGAACTTCATTTTGCGGGTTCGAGCTCAGAATGTCGCTGCAGTACCACTGGCGGCCTTCACCACGGTCTATGTCAATGTCACAGGTGAGCCTTTTGTAATAGTTTTTTTGTTTTATTTGAAATTGTTTTACAGATCCCCAAATGTAACTGTTTAGTTTGAAGTATATTTTCATTACCGCATCCCATGCAACGTTGTCTCCTAACACCTTTGTGTTCCTGTGTAAGAGTTTTGCTGTGAATCATGTTTTAACACAATATTTTTCATTACTTTTAGTGCTATTAACATTAACACTGTTTAATAAGCACAGTTATTTCCTAAAACCCTAATTCTCAGAATAATAACGTATATTCTGAAGAAAGATAATACTGTAATCAAGAGGATGTAGTTTTTCTCTCGTAAATGTAGATTTTAGGTTGAAAGGAAGACAGTGTTGTGAAGAAACACAAAAGTCATACAAAGACGCACACAATGTATTGTAAGTGAACACAGAAGCTGTTGAGAAGAAAGAAAAACGTTTTGCGAGGGAATAAATATGTTCTTGTGACATGAAAATTGGTTAATCAAAACAAAAGTGTTTCAAGAAAATGTCCCATTGTGTCCTTTTTTTTCAAGTAAGGACTTAAAAAGTGACTGCAGCACACTGACTAGCAGTATAACTGTTTTAAGGTAGCAGGAAAAAAGGACAAATTGGGTATTTGATGATGGCTGATCTATAAGTTAATGGAAGAATGGAAAATATTTTTACTTGATTAATTCGCAAGATGGGCTTAATGGACTATTTAGAGCATAAATTATAAAAACCATCAAGAGCAACATCAGGCTTATTGAAAAACTGAATGGCTTCTGGGCCTAGTTAAGGTCTATCAGCTCATATATTACCCAATAAAAGTGCAATCCCAAAACATGTTACAAATTATACATGTTCAGCATTATTTATTGTTTTTGTTCATTAATATGGCTGTAACGGTTTGTGTATTAGCTACGGGGGTTACAGTCCGGCGCACGCAGCCGCACGGACACTGAAAGCTGTACACCTTTAGCAACGTGTGCTGAGGTAAGCACAACAAGCGGATTGGCATGCAAGTGAGTCACAATATGCTGGAAGACCCCAGTACACTACAACAGCAATGGAGAAAGAGTTGCGTATAAGACAAGGACGGTGTGTTGGAGTTGCTCCACCATCGTGGGGATACATAACATAATCTTTGCCGTTGAATGTGCGTAAGCGTAACAAAATTATAAATACTATTACAAATGATCTGTCACCCAGATGTGCCAATCAACACTCCCAATGTCCTCCAAGTTTTATTTTTTTTTATTCTATTTATTTTGTACTTTTAATTGCATAGCTTAAGATAGTCGTACAGCCTGTTACCTTGTGGGAATGTTTGTTCAGTGTTTCTAATACAGAAATATTTGAAATGTTTCTTCTTTTTCTAATGAAAATAACATCATACCAAAGTTGCCGGTGAGCAAAATGCTACCATTCATTGCCGTACTTATTGTCTCAGTGCTTATTGCTTTTTTATTCTTGTCCTCAATGTTCAGTGTCATTGTAAAAGCTCTTTCTAAACTGATGGTACAACACATGGAGGGAGAAAGAATCTCAAGCATTTGGGAAGAACAGATCTGTCCATCACATCATAGCGCTCTCTAAGTCCGGTTGCGTTCTCATTTTCTATTAGAGTCGTTTAAACCTTGGATTCCAAAGCTACACAAATCCAAATTATCTTCAGAGGTCACCAGCTGCTGTGAGTGTGATGAGTCCAAGATTGCATCATATATGCTTAAACGCACTGCCTTACCTCCTCTGCAAAGAGAGGCACGTCGTGTAGTCGCTCTCTTAAACTTTTTGTTATCACTCATCTTTGTCTAAGAACATGTTTGCACCTCTCTAGCCTTCTATCATGTCTATCATTATTTCATGGTGCTTCTAAGTATGATTACTTTCAGTTAATACTCAGCCCATGGTTACCATATGCTTAAGTCACCATCATCACTGCTAAATATGGCGATGTTTGCTCGTCCCTGACCTTGCTCCTCAAAATAACTGCCTACCCACATGCCCCAGACTCCCCTGCATTTAATCCCCCTACAACATGCACACACGCGCATACCCCATTCCATCACTTTGGTCTTAATCCAGTGAGAAATAATTAATTCCCACAGACCCTCTCCCTTCTCTGTCCCTCGTCTAACTTCCCCTACTCCTTTCGTTCGCCCCTCCTCTCGCTTATCTGCCTTAATAAGAACGCTCTTTGACTTCTCCAGAGGCATTGAGGAGGAAAGGAGGGAGGTTTGTAATGGATTTAAGGCCCCATTTTTAATTCATAGATGAAGACATTTGCTCAGAAGAAAAGTTAGGAAAAAATGGCACATGGAGCAGCATTAGCTATAAAGTGTTGCTATGTTCATTTCTGTTATACGTTTGGCCTTAAATCAACTATCTTCAAATGTTAGTTCATGTTCTGTCTCACTGGTTCTGGGTTCTACCTGTATGTAACACTCTCGCTTCACTCTTGATAACAGATGTAAGAAAGGGCACATTTTGTGTCCATTATTATTGTTTTGACCCTTCTCTTTATGCCAATAGGGCTCGGAAAGAAACCACAACAGCAAAAATGACAATACGTCAGAGCTACATGTAAATGTGTGGATTAACATGCATCAATAAGCTAACAAAGGAAACCATGGTGGTGTGAATGCTGATCGCTTACAATGCTCTTGTCTCCCTGATTATACCTCCCACAATAGCCAGATCTTAACAGTATGAGATATAGATGTTGTCCTTCATTGCAAATTCATCAATTGGGCTTGATTCTTTATGAAGGTCCACAATCAACCACAGTCCAGGATGCTTCATTGTAACATCATAGAGAGGACTGAAGCATCTCTGTAGGCCAATATTTACCAACCATAGGAAACTTTATAGTTACTACCATTTTGTTTTTCTTCAGATGTATTCACTGTCTACAAAGTCACCTTTAAAGAAGGCTTCAAAAAAGGAATTATAATGATTCACAAAGAAAATTCTATCGGCACTTGATGTAGTTAGTGGGCGTTAAGACTGCAAACATCCCTGCATGATGTGGGGGTGTCGGGTACCGGTGGGGGTGTCGGGTACCGGTGGGGATGTCGGATACCGCTGAGACATGAAAAGTGATCCAGGAAGTTCCCTTTTAGTAACGGATGAAAAAGTTTGAAAACACTGCTCAGTGGTTTATAATACTCTAAATCAGTAAATTACAACTCTGTAAAGTTATCACAAAGACTATTATCTTTGTTACAATGATTGTGAGGTAAACAGGAGAAATATGGCTTTGACATTACAAATAAATTCTTCCAGGGGTCCACATTTAAAAACATGCATTAACAAATTGGCAAAAGGGAACTAATAGTAGTAGCATTAGCATTAGTAGTAGTACCCTTTATTTATAAAGGTGATGGCTTAGTGGTCTAGTGGCACGGCTTCCAAATATAACACCAGAAGGTTGTGAGTTCAACACCAGGGCTGCCACCTGACCCTGAGTTGCCCCAGGGAGACTGTCCCTGTAGTTAGTTCACTGTAAGTCGCTCTGGATAAGAGCGTCTGCTGAATGACCTGTAATGTAATCCAAACAACAGTTAAAAAGTACTATTCAAAATGTGAATAATACAAATTCAGTAGAAGACTATATGAACTAAAGATATAATTGCAAATACCTTGGTAAAGTGTGTTCTACACAGCACTGACTCAGTTGACCTAATACTGACGTGAACGCTGTTCCATTGTATTTGAGCTAAAACAATAGAAGCACAATCTCCCTTTGTTTTCAGCCAAACTGCAGAACTTCTAAAATCTTTCCGTCAGCACATCTGAAGAGTCTAGTTAAAGAATAAATGGTCAGAATCTCAGAAATGTTGCAGGGATCCAGACCAGACTTACATCTAATTAACAGGATCTACAATTGAATTTGCAATGGAAAGTGCTAAAATAAAATGGAAGTCAATGCAGTGCAGCAGAGTAATATGCTCTTTACATTTGATGTTACTTAGAAACTGGTCAAAATTCTGACGTGCATTGTGTGGCAATTAAGTGTATTCCAAAAGGCAATAATTATCAGCAAAACATGAAAATGTAATTGCAATAACCATTAAATGACAAGCACAAGCTGTCAAATGTGGCTAAACAGAGTAAAACAAGTGCAGGGGACTAGACATAATACATATCATTAGAGTATCCAAGATCGTGCTCATGTGATGCTTGGGAGCTTTTTATTTATTTATCTATAAAATAAAAGTCACTACTTGACATATTTTTTAAGTAACATTTTATTTAATTGATGATTGTGCTTCTTATGACCATTGGTTGCTAATATGGAGGGATGGAGATGCTATATGGATGTTTCCACCTAGTGCTGCTGACAATTTGGGGCTTGCAAAAAGCCCATCAATCATCATGACGTTTCTATCACATCCACCGACATACAATGCAAAAAGAACTGTTTGGTATATCCTAAACACACTCTCTCTTCCCATCCTCTTCCTTTTCTAGATGTGAATGACAACGTCCCATTTTTCACTTCCTCCATCTACGAGGCCTCGGTCACTGAAGGGGCACAATCAGGAACTTTGGTTTTCCAGGTCTCCGCCAATGACCTTGACTTGGGTCTCAATGGCAAGGTGAAAACCCACACACACACACACACACACACACACACACACACACACTGTTGTAAAGGTTGCATCTGGGTCAGCTTAAAGGGATGTTAAGAACTCACTTCCTTTTAGAACACATGCACTCAATTCAGTCTTCCTCTGTTTTTCTGTTCTTCCTTGCTGTGTAAATTAGCAGTTTCACTGTTATTAGCACCTGTCTATCTATATAATGGTGTCTACTTCAACCCCCCATCACCCAGATCTCCTACTCCCTGCTGGAGGATCGCAGTGGAGACCACCAGTATTTCCGTATTGACCCAGAGCTGGGATTCATCTACTCACAGAGTGTGTTTGACCGGGAGACCAAAAGCTCCTACCTGTTGGAGGTTCAGTCTATGGATGGCTGGGAGTCAGCTCGACCTGGCAAACATGGGCAGCCCAACTCTGGTGAGTAAGACTGACACTGCACAGAACAGCCTGCAACTGAACTGATGGTTAAGTTCTTACTGCTTTGGTGTTTTTGCAGTTTGTCAAGTAGTGTTACGTCTCGTGCCTTAGTGTTGAAAACAGCAATTATATGTGCTGTCATGAAGTAGTAAGGTTGAACTGTTACTGTGTTATAGCAGTCAGTGATACAAAGTAGCTGCAGTTCAGAGATGGAACTATGGATTGTGAGTTTAAAACATAGGAAACGTTTAATATTTCAATTGCCCATGACAGGTTTTTACCTGTACTCCAAAAATATGTGAAAATATCCTACAAAAAGGTGAGCCACTTCTGTAGTATACAGAGTATGTGGAGAGCTGAACACACAGCCATATGTGATGTGTTGAACTGCTGCTGCCACAGCTCCCACTCTATAGTCAGGCGTTCCCCCTGATTCTGGAACCTTTCAGGAATCTTCAGGGCTTTGCTCCCACTCATGTTAGGTGATAAGGCTTGCAGTCAGCATTCCGCTTCATTCCAAAGATGTTGGGTGGGGTTGAGGTCAGGGTCCTTCCACACCAAAAACAATGGACCTAGTTTTGTGTACGATGTCGTTGTCATGTTGGCCCTTCCCCAAACTGTTGCTACAGAGTTGGAAGAAAACTAGTGATCATATCACTGTAAGCTGTACCATTAAGATGTCCTTTAAAACTGCCCCAAAACATTATTCATCCTCCATCAGTTGACACTATGCATTCAGGCAGGTAGTGGCCTCCTGACATAATTATGCAAACCATATCATTCAAATAGTGAAGCATGATTCATCACTCCAGACTAAACATGTGTAGCGCTTCAGAGGTCTTCACCGGTACCACAAGTTGTGGTCAAACCCGAAGAGACCTGGTAATGTACTCGCTAGAATTGAACTGGATCCAGTCAAAATGCATGTAAACAAGGATCACCACCACCCAGCTGCAATGTTATCAGACTTACTTACAGTATATGATGTTTATTTGAGATATGATGTGTAGTGGCCGTTCATTATACAGTGTATTGAATCATTAGCTTTCATGTAAACATTACTAATTGTAATTGCAGGAATGATTTAGATTCTGTTGATATTAGAGTTGTAATCCAGTGTATATAGTGATGGTGGTTGCTTTTAGACTGACTGAACAAGAGGGCAAGCACGAAGAGGAGAGGGCTGTAGACAGCTGTTCTGTAGACTTCATTTAAGGCTCCAAATCTTTATTCAAGGCAGCAATAATCTCTGTTTCCCTCTTTCTGTGTCTTTCCCACATCTGCTCATCTCTCCCTACTGAATGACCAAAAGCCATCTTTCTCTTTCAGTCCGTCTCTCTCTCTCTCTCTCTTGCTCCATCTCTCCATTTCTCTCTCATTTGCTGCCAGATGAAATGCATACATGCTTCAACGGTAGAATAGGGAGACACGGAGAAATGAACAGATGTTAAGACAGATGGGTGGATGGAGAGAGATGTGTTGAATAAACAGCAAGACAGACCAGGATCTATTTTTAATAAATATGATCATAGATTATTAACAGATCTTCTCTCTAGGTTTGGCTCACTATGACATTTGTGGCTGTGTAAACAGAAGTTAAATATTAAGCAGAGCAGAGACTAAGAGACAGACAGATGACTGAGAGCAGTCAAGCTTTTGGGAGGTTTTTTTTTATTTATTTTATTTTTTTCTGTGTTATTAATATTGAATGAGGTGGCATGAAGAAGGTTGGGTGACAGGCAAATTAACAGATATTTAACACAGATTCACACAGCAAAACAAACCATCACAAGTAAATGTAATTGCAATTGTCAATTAAAGTATAGAATAATGTGAATTTTACTTTTGTGAAAAAACAAAACAGAAATTATAAATAACATTTACAAAAGCATGGCAATGTATTCTTTCAGAATGGCAAAATATTCTCTGTCACTTTTTTTTCATCCAAAGATCATTAATTATTTATTTTAAAATGATAGAATTTATATAAATCTGATTTATCCCCGATGCTCTTTAAATCAAACGCTGTTCTTCCCCATTCTATTCAGCTTCCTTTTGTTACAGATGATCGGATTCTGCTCTCAAAACTCTGATCTCCGAGTTAGAAATACTTTTAGCTTTTAAATAGTTATATTATATAGCAGTCTGAAAATCTCCCCAGGAGACTTGTGACCATTGCTGGTCATCCATTAAATCAAGAGCCAGCACATTTTACCTTCTGATGAACCTCAGGACTAAAATTATGGAGCATTAATTTGCTATCACTGTTGGAAACTATCTATCTATAATCTACAAACATGAGAAATAAATTATTATTAATAATAATAATACAACTTTATTTATACAAAACTTGTCAAATCAAAGGTACGAAGTGCTTAAAAAGACAAGAACAAATCATGTGAGGACTACAATGACATGAAGTCAGACAATTACAACAACACAAATGAAATGAGGATAAAATACCCAAAAAAGTGAATAAAAAGAGTGAGAAAGTGTTCAAATAGTATTGATTAAATGTGCTCCCTGCATTAGATATCTATTTGGTTAAATGAGGATTCTTCACCTGTATGGCTCAAAACTGAAGCTTCATATTTGAAATACCCTCTTAAGAATATTTTTCAATAACTCTGATAACACAAAATGTTTCCAGTTTCAAATCCCCATCATGGACTCCAGGAACCTAATGGGTCACTTTGCTTGACGCATTCACTTTCATTTTAGAGAATAAAAGCTAATAAATATCATATACCTATTTTTAAAATTCCTACTAACGACCCGTTAATTATAGTGGAAGCACGTAAGAAGACGTTCATTTATACTGAACACATCTTTTAATGCGGAAAACATTGGAACATCACTCAAAAGCTCCAATGTGCAAACCCTCATGTGCCATCTAAATACATATTGTACAAGAAAAACAGGTGTACAACAGAGGCAGGCATGATATAATTTTAGTTGTATTTAACCACATCTATACATACAGACGTGGTCACAGTGGTCACAAAAATAATAAATTGTTAAACACTGTTTTCACAGGCACATTTACAAGCGCTCCTGCTACTTACGAGCTCGTGCTCTGTGTGGGGGTGGGGTTTTTACACATACATGTCGGTGGCGGAAACATAGATGAACGGGCAGCATTAGCAGACGAGAGGGAGGATCAGATAGCTGATACATCTGCTCATCTACTTTCTGTGTTCTTCCTTCATCCCTCCCTACCTTTCTCTCTCTCTCTGCACATGTTGAGAATATGTCAGAGGCCTGACATCTGCCACTTGTTTTGTTATAGCTGCGAGGGCTGCATTAGTTTGCTATCTGTGCCCTGAACTGTATACCATCTCTTCCGCCCTGACTTAAATAATTTATCTCATCTTGAAGCGTGTATTGCAAATTATGCTCGTTTTGATACGGATATCAAAGGAAGCTTAGTATGTTAGGCTGTTCAACTACCGAGCCTTACACCAATGCCCCCAGGGTGCTTTGTAACACGCCTCAGCCCACAGTCGGAAGCTGATGTGGAAAAAAACCAAGCTGGATTTAATGGTAGAAAAGACAGAAATAGTGGTAACAGATGTAAAAGAAAAGTGGTAGACAATGGTGGATGGAAGGAAAAAAGGGTTGTTATTTTTGTCTGTGCATGAAGAAATGTCTTCTCTCTCTATTTGTGTATGTGTGTGCATGCTGGTAAAAAGCGAATGAATTGTTGTTATCCAAAGAGAGATAGACAGATGTTCATGTTCACGTTGACAGAATAAGAACAATCTCATGTTTACGATCGCCTTTCTCCTCTTTCTCTCTCTCTCACTCTTTCTTATCTTTTCATTTTCAGACACGGCATATGTTCGCGTTTTCATCAGCGACGTGAACGATAACAAGCCAGCATTTGCCCAGGCGTCCTATGAAGTCGATGTGGATGAGGATGCTGACGTAGGCTTCGCCATTCTCACAGTCAGTGCCAACGATGGGGACGAAGGTGGGTGGCATGGATAAAGGAACATGTATATGTGTGTGTGTTACTTGGAATGGGCCGATGTAGATACTGAGTGGAAAGTGTAGGAGTGATGGTGGGGCCGATACTGTAAACCAATAATCCAGCTCTTTTACTCGAGCACACTGCTTAAGTGTTTCTTTTTTCCTTCACTCGAGAAAAAGTTTCACTTCACTGCTTTTGTTTGACCCCCTTTTGCTGTGAGGAGAAGAAAAAAAGGTTTGCACTACAAAACATGTCGTGAAGTCATGAAAACTGAAGCAATATGTGAGTTTGAACCCGCCACTGTAGAAGAACTCTTTCAATGTAACCTTTTGATGTAAGGCAGAGAAAGAAGCCCTCAAGGGCTGAAATGTGTACTTTCAACATCTTGGGCTTTTTTCCCACTTTAGTCAAACATTTGTTACTGTTAGGATATTGAGAAGCCGACCGCAGCTGCTACATATGCTTGGAATCTTCAGACATGGCTTGTGTTTTTCAATATTTGTTCAACTTTGTTGTCAATGGCAAAATGGCAAGATTAAAAAGAAGTTACCAAACAGTTTGAGAAGGTGGTGCTCAGTTTAGTCGACTGCTTCAGCCATTCCATTCACTGGAAGTTCATTGTGTCACATGCGTCCACATGGCTGTACTTCAAAGAGAGCTGCAGCATCGAGAACTATAATCTCTCTTATTGTAAGGGCCCATTCCTTTGCTCTCAAACAGTCCGATCAGTGTTTTCTGAATAGAACGATGAACAACAAAACTAACATTTCACATTTTGACTTCTGTTAGAATTCAGTATGTAAGGTATTTTTTCTATTTAGACTTGCACTCTATATTAGTTACATAGGCCTAACTCTTTGACATCTCCAGTGCACATGGCCTTAATAAAGCATTAATTAAGAGACCTCATTAGGATCTGAGAGCTTGCCAAGATCTTTAACTACAAAGATTTAGTTTCTAGTGGAACATGGCGAGACACTCGGCTTTCATCGCCAGAGGCAAATGTCAGCCCATGATCGAAAATTACTACTCTGAGGAATGAAAAGAGCCTTGCACTACCTTACACTATCAAAAGACATTTCGTAACCGGGTATAACTCTGATCGGAATATTTCTGGTGGGTACATGAACCACAAAATCAAACACAAATTGCTCATTGTAAGTGACTGGGGCTTGCGTAACAGAAGGGTATCTCCAACAGACAATAAATGAATGAGAGCAGAGAAGATTTGGGGTAGTAGATGGCTCTTTATTTAACTGGATAACTGCAGTTGAGTCCAATATTCACTCTCCTTCTGTCTCTAACTCCTAAAATATGTTTTGGTCAAGATGTTCTTCACCTGGTAGTTGCTAACTTTGTCTACTATGCTGAATATGTAGTGTAGAGTGGGCTCAATCAGAGCCTTTTAGTTGGAAATGGCTGCCTATGGTGTTTATTGAATGGTGAGACTGAAAGTACAGTAGCCCTGTGGAGTTTTCTTCTTTCAATTTATGACTAACCAAAAGTGTGAATCTCTAAGGTCTATCTTGAATGCATTTGCTTTCCTCATAAAACATTTGTAAAGCCAGTTTTTTATTTTATTTTTCAAATCCAGCACGGTTCACATCCATGTTTACTGTAGCAGTCTTCTTCTCCTCCGCCTTTGTTTGTTGCATTACAGCCACCTGTCGAACAGTGGAATAGTGTGAATTCGGGACATGGAAAAATTAACTTTTATAATCAGAGATCATATAAAAATATGGAATAAGATTGTCCCCAGTGACAGACTCCGTACAATAACATATTTAAATCTAGACCAAGATCTGCAATAAGCAGGTACTTATTGTTGTTGTTTTTGTTTGTTTAGTTTTTGTGTGGGTGAGTTCTGGGTGAAGATGATGAAGGAAACATTGCAGTATTCAAAGAGCAACAGAGGGTAAAAAGCTACTTCAGCTTAGTTCCTTTGTGAAGCAGTTGAACCTGGCAGAGGAATATTCTCTGTGGGTGTGTGACTATGACCAATGTATATTTATATATTCAATGTACACTTCTTTGCTGTACATATTGAATGTCTGGCCTTTTAGACACAAATGTGTGCAACTTATTATTACAGAAAAGGCATTACACATTGAAAACTTGTCCGATTGGTCCTGCATGAAGTCATTTGTTTCATAACTCAATTAATTCATTTTAAAAATGATAGTTTTAGTTTTCTAGTCTGAATTTTGGGATTGATGTTCAGAAATCCCAATTCTTACAACATGGACAAAACTAACCAACTAAATAACACATAGTATCAGTATTTTAAACTAAAGTAATATTTAATAGTATTTCATATGTTTTACATCGATCATAGGTGATCACAAGCAACAGCCTGAGCTCCAGAATGCGACTGTCTTTGTACTTTGTATGTCTATTCTGAGACGATGCGACTCAAATTGGACTTGCAAATATGCTCCGGTTTTATATATGACTTTAAATACTTGGGAGGGAGAGAAACAGGCGGGCCTGTGTTTGTGCGTGTGTAAGAAAAAGACAGAGAATAACACCAGAGAACCCCTCAATAGCTTACAACATCTTTAAGCTTACTTCCTGTGTCCGGTAATGATTGACATTGTTTCAGCCAAACACTCCCTTTCTCACTTACCCTATATTTTTCTTTAAAGAATAAAATAAAACTATTGAAAATCAAAGCAGATCCAAGATTTGGATGTGAAGTACAGTTCAAGTGATGATTCAGAAGCAGATGATTGACAAAGGGATAATACATGTTCTAACTATAAACACCTTGGACTCATTCCTCATAACTCAGGTTGAAAAATGTTCCAAGCTGGAAACGGCACAGCTGGGATTGAACATGTGTCCCTGTAGTGGTGGATGAGTGCACCATCCAGGGGCTTTACTCAGTGAGCTGCCTTAACTGACTTTAATATCTGCACCTTTAGTTCAGGCTGAATTGGTAAATGTTTTTAGCTCTATCAAACACCCTTTTTAAGTTGGATCAAATGATAGACATCTGGGCCCATCATGTGTCTGTTATGGTTCACCTGTGAAAATGATACTTTCCGACTGTGAAGCAAAACCTCGGGGTGAAAAAAAAGAGAAATTGAAAGTCATTGTTAGATTTAAAAGGGTACCCACACTTGTCATCATCATTCAACCAAGTGCATTTCCCCCTGTAAGAGGAATGGTGTTCACACATTGACTGCTGCTAGTGTTTTTGCCAAGCTCATGTAAGTTTTACAAATGCTTCTCTCGACGCAATGGGGCAAACTCACAAAGAAGGATCTTTTGTAATTGCTATCTGCTCTCAAGATTTCATTGACAAAAAATATTCCGCAAATAATATTAAGGCTGAAAGACACCAACGCTTTGCAACTGAGTGCAATTTGCTCCTTTTTTAGTGGAGGAAGAGGGAAGAAATAATTTGTTTATTCTTTTATATAATAATAAATATTTGTTCTTGTTTATTTTGTCTTGTATTTTACAAATATTACATTCCATTTTGACACTGCACCAACATAAATGAGTTTGAGCGGAGCAGGATGAAGCCTTCGCATGGCTACAATCAACGCACCCTCATAAAATGCTTTGACTGATATCTCGCGGAAAAAAATTTTTTGTGCATTTTCCTACGAATGTTCAACACGGACACTCAGTGCTCCTCTGCAGTGCAGAACCTGTTTGTTTAGGCAACAAAACTACGTGGTTAGGTTTAGGAAAAATATTGTGGTTTGGGTTAAAGTAACTAAAGAAGTGACCTTTCTTAAGTACGGAAGTTACCTAACAAGAAAGTCAATGTTTTACACAAGATACGTAATAAAATGAAAGTAACCTTGACTTCTGGTTGACGATGGAGTAGACAGGGCAGTTAGATGGAGGAGCCCCCCCACTTTGAGCTTCACAACAGCTCACCAAAACCCTATGGGTGACATCACGGAGAATACGTCCATATTTTATACATTCTATGATCTCTTACCGGACTTTGTCTTTAGACTACGTCTCCTCTCCTTGCTCATGATTATCTGGGTTACATACAAATTGATTTTTGGCTTATATACGAGTTACAGTGCATTACTTTTCATTGATATAAGTACGAGCAGTGTATGAGAACAGCCTGCTACACTCACTGCTGCCATGATGACTGGAGAGTCTGGCCGTGACTCCTCTTATAAATATGCTTCAGTTACTCCCTGAAGACGGTAATAATTTCACTAACTGCGTGTGGCTATTAGCGCTGATGTTTGAGAATTGGATGTTTTTTGCAATGAAGCTCATTTGCATAGAAAGGGGCCAATTTCCACTCTTGGTGTCCCTGCTATACATACACAGAGAGCTTGTGATGTGTTCATTGTGAAGTGGATCATTCTGTCTTGGAAATACAGAAGCAGGACCATTCTCAAAGTAATGAAGAGGGAGAGGGAAGGATTCATTGTGTATATGAAGATGAAGAGAAGGGAGAAAGTTGTATCTCTTATATTATCTAGCATTTATTATCGGCCTGCTGTGCCCCTCACCCTTCACGTGATAAAAAAAACCCTCACACATAAGATTATGAGAGGACACTTATTTGCTTACTGAGATGTGTGAGTGTGAGAAACCAGCTGTAGTCCAGGAAAAGGGTTATTACCACCATCTGAGAGAGGAAACAGTAACGTGTGTGCGTGTTAGATTGTTCTATTTTTGTTGTGCGTATCAGGCGTTAAGTTGGTGGAGGATCAGAAGGAGGTGATGAGTAATGAGGACAATACGATGCTTCATATTGCTACTAATGTAGCTAGCATATATGATATATGAATTAACTGCTCATTACCAGGCAATGTAATATTATGTAAAACACTAGATAAAAGCAGAATTTGAAGATGTCGGAGGATATTTTCAAATGTCATAACATATATTATATTTATATTTAGGAATGTGCCATCCTGCTGCATATCATAGGACCTTAAAGGAACACTCCACTGAAATGTTTCAGTAACAAATGGTCACCTCCTGTAGGTTTGAAACGTGGCTTCCGTCTTCCCAGAGGACATCCACTGTCAACTTAGACTCACAGAAGTTTCAATGGATTCAAAGGTTTTGTCCAAAAGACGTCCACTCCTGCCATATGAAAGCAGCTGTTTGTTTATCTTAGTATGTTCCAATCAGTCCAAATAAATCACTATATATGCAGCATTTAGCCCTCATTTTGTATGTGACACAATATTAATAAAGATGTGCAGTAAGAACTGGAGGTAAACCTCTTGGCCTGTCCATTGGAACCACTGCCGTGAAGGCCAGTTTACAATATATTGCTTGTTTCTATTATCGTAGCTCTCCAGCATATTATACATCCGTAAATGTAAGCATGACATTGTTTATGTTGGCTGCACATGTAAATGTCATTACACAACAAAACCTTGCATCAATGTCACTAGTTTAGCAACAGTCGGTACCATATTTTCAGTTCTTATGAGAATAAGTGCAAGTGTGTGTATGTCACTTTCCCTCATTGCTCTCTTGTCTCACTAAAGTACAATACCTAGGGAGATGAAAAGAGTTTTGAAATTGGTACAACTGGGAAAAAACATTAATTTTCTCCATTTGTTTATTTATTTTATATTACCACTTGTGCTATTTCTTTTGTCCCTTTGGGTCTCAGCAGTTTTCTAAATACTTAAGAGATTGAGACAACTAGAAAAACACAGGGATGCAATTGCACATATCCCCCAAAGTCTCATTTAAAATGCCAGCAAACAGACGGTACAAAACGATCTGGATTAGTGCATTCTCCTCTCTCCTTCCTTGACTTTCATCTTGCTAATAAGCTGTGAATCTCATCTCGTCTTCGGAGGTTTCTCCTTTCCCTTTCATATTAACATTAGATGGTAGATGCAACGGTGATTGAGATGCAGACCTTCACTTTAGCAGTAATTGCATTGAGGGGGAACGTTTTGTTGATCAGCATCTAATAGACTTTATTAAAGATGCTTTGCACAGCTTTAAAAAAAATATTAAGTGAGGAGGGGCCCCTCCCCAATATGATTTTAGAGTGCTTGGAACAATACATTATTAATTATTCAATAAAAAAATCCCTACGTAGGCTACTGTTGTGTGTAAGCGTTCTTGTAATGTTACTGACATTTGGGAGACTGTGAAACAGCTTAACTGCTTCAAATCCTAAAATCTGATTATATTCTAGGTTTACTTGTAGTGGTACTGAAAAATGTGGTTTTGTTCCAATTCCAAGTACTACAGGGCAAAAATAACTGATTCTGATATTTATTATTAAAAGCGGCTTATGTACTTTCAATTACCTAATCACATGCATGACACACAGGACAGTTTAAAAGCAAATACCAAATAAATATTTTATTAATGTAAACGTACATTTTTATTTTTCATTAAACAAAGTACAAACATTTATTTGTTGAGAACAATGAATGTTATGAACTTTTTTTTGTGTGCAAAAAAACTAAAGAAATGCACAAACTACCCTCCCATCAGCTGGGAAGTAGCTCCTCTTCAGCCATCATGTGACGGTCCAAGTAACTAGCCAAGGTGCGAGACACACGTGTTGTTTGCAGTCCATTTGTTTGAATGCACACAATACTACAACAGCAGTGAGAAGCAAAGAGTATGACAGAATGTTGTTTGCACAGACATTGGTGTAGAAAAGAGAAACTAATCTCTTTTCCGATCCGTATTTGCTTGTGTATAATAATATCATGCTTAACAGCTTTTGTTAGCGCTGATTCTGGCCTGTATATTGTGTAGGAAGTCATATGAATGATACTTATGTGAATCTCTGCATACCTCTGTGTCAATATATACCATCAAATTGATGGTATATTCCATGGAATTCCTCTTCACTTCAGCTATGGCACTTGTGCCGGCAATTAATTCTTAATCACTTGTAACATCATAGGTTCTTCAAAATTGAAACTGAAAGTTCAAGTTTACAATAATATATTCAAACAAAAAATGAGTATAAGTTTTTTTCAGGTTGAATATAATTTTTGATTCAGTTCTGTAATTCTTTTGATTAAATTAGTATTTTCATTTTACACTTTCTTATACATTTTCATATTTGAGATCTTATTTTTTGAATTAGCAGATTTTTTGTTTTCAGATTTAGATGTTAGTTTTTACAGTTTCAAATATATTTTTTTCGGTTTCAGATCTATTTTTCACTCCGTATACGTCAGATCGTATTTTTTCAGTTTCATACTGTTGGCCCTGATGTGGTGTAGGGGACGTGGCTTTAACTGAGAGGGGCGTTGAATTGTGAGTGACGGCAAAACAAAAAAGGCTGAGAACCTTCCTCACTCATGTTGCATTCAGGAAACGTAGGTACCGCGATAAGATTCAACACTTTCAATACACAACTAGCTGTTTCTCAATTCAGGGGCTGCAGCCTTCAAAGGACGCGGCCTTCGCAGTCTTTAGAGGCCGGGTCCTCCGTATAGATCGTGTGCATGTGACGTCACGCTTATTTCCCAACCCGTAAGTCAACCATGTTGGATGTATATACAACCAAGACGGCGCCCGTTCACGTGTGAGTTGCTGCAACACTTCGTAATTTTCTTTGTATTTAAATGTCTAAGATTGAAAGAAAATGGCAATCGTGTGCACAGTGTATAATTGTGGTCATAACGCTACTCGTGACCCAGAGAAACGGTTGTTTAGATTTCCTAAAATTATCAAAAACAACGATCCACAAAAGAGGGATGAATTGCTGTCTACCGAATGCTGTAAACTGTGGTTTAGCAACATAAATCGTAAGGATTTAACAGAAGAAAAAGCACAATTCACCCGTGTGTGTGGTGTCCACTTTATATCCGGTAAGAGCTCATGCTAAAGCTATGTTTTCAATGTTTACGTTAAAAATGTGTGCTTATGATATACCCGAACACTGTAAGACCTTACTTTTCGTCACCAGGAGAAGCGTTCTTTTTTTGGCCGAGGTAAAATCCATATCGCTGACTGGTAAATAAGGCACTTTCTTTACATGTGATGGCAGCCATTTGCTCTTTTCTTCTGTGCATGTTTTTGGTTTGCTTATTCTTGAGCCTACTTCACTTGCAAAAAGCAAAGCACCAATGTGAGAACATGCTTTGCTTAATGCAGCCATACAATCACAGTGGGCGAGGATAACATCGCCTCTCTTCTCACTCACAAACCACGGCTTGAGCGGTGTATCTCCAGCTCTTTGCGAGAAAAAGTTTAAACAGACCAGTTGTTCCCAAACCATCTTTCACTTATATTTGATCCTATTACATGTCAACTCTCTGAATAATCACATCCAAATTCTTAACATGCCAAGTAAGTCACACCTAAACGTTACATTATACACCTCCTGTGAATACATCTGTGCCAGATACAGATCTGAAATTATGAGAAACATTTAACTATTTGGTTGCCCGCAGGGTCTACGTGAGTCGCCCGCAGGGCATATTCTTAAAATAGCACTAGTCACCGTGAAGCTCTGTATAAAATTTGTATTTAATTGTTTTGCTGTTTTTTAATTTTTTTTTTATCAATAACACTTGGAATTATTCTTTATTTTAAAATGACAATATGGAATATAGAATTTAAAAAACAAATGTTTTATGTATATATGAACTTGGACCCTGTAGGCCAGGGGTGGGGAACCTTTTTCATGTCATGGGCCATTTTGTTTTTTACAACATCCTTCGAGGGCCATACTAATTATTGAACTCGTAACCTCTGCAAAAATGTTTTGAGACACAGCCCATTCATTTACACTTTTCTTTTATGCTGTGCAAAAAAGCAACTTTTTTATCCATGTATCTTTCTGTTTTATCAGAAATCAGAAATCCTTTATTAGTCCCACACCGGGGAAATGTATCTTTTCACAGCAAAAGAACATATGAAGTAAAAAGGCAGTACACAATAATTAAATAGAATAAAAAAGAATATAAGTATCAAGTGGTTGATAGAAAATAAAGTGAGTATTGCACATGGCAGTGATGATTGCACAGCAGTGGTGGAATAGTCTGTTCTTGGTGTGATGGTCTACCTCTCTATCTCTCCATGTTGTTATGTTACGCTCTGCAGAGAGCTGCTTGTTGGGCCATACTCCGCCGAAGAGTGTTAACTTTATCCAAACGCACTCGTCCTTTCAGCTCGTGCAGTTTGACATGTTTCGTGTTTTACCGCAAGCCCGTCCGCACAAACTAGGCACACTGGCCTTTTACTTCCACAAAGAAATAATCGTTTGTCCATTTCTCCTGGAAAGTGCGACATTCTGCGTCCACCTTTCTGTTTTACACTTGCCATGCTGCGTTCGCTGAAGTCAATGACCGTCTCGTTTAATATTGAAGTTTTTTGACATGACTTGACTACGTGATGGCCGCTTGTGTTGTGTTCAAGGACCCTGACCTTGGCCAGGAAAAACAGTCAATCGCCCGTCTAATGCTGTCTAGATCTTCTTCTTTTTTCTGTGTTTATGAATTACCTCGAGGGCCGGATCAAATGGACACATGGCCGTATACGGCCCCGGAGGCCGGAGGTTCCCCTCCCCTGCTGTAGGCTGTAGGGCAGGCGTAGTCAACTAAAATTCAAAGAGGTCCAGTTAGAGAAAATTTCCACGAGCAAAGGTCCGGAGCATCATGTCTAACTTGCGTTATGAATTAGTGTGATATATATTGAAGTAGCCTAGTAGCTGTATCAATGTCTGCACGTCATCAACAACTGACTGTCAAATCTAATAAAGAAAGTACAATTTTAAAACATTTAGACAATATTTATTGTCACTTAACATTGAACTATACCGCTATATATATTACTGTAGATATGTATAATGTTCTTCTCTGGCTGCATTTAAAAATAAAATTGAGAAAATAAATAAAATAGCTTTGAAAAATGGTGCATCTTAACCCAGGATGTGCTAGTCTGGGTTAAACTGTTCAATTGTTAAGATGTGTTGAGACTGATTTATTCTAACATTAGTTGAGACTGTTAAATCAAGATGTGAAACAGTTAAAGAAAAAGGGAAACTCAAGCTGCTGCTACACTTTATTTTAACCTCTTTTAAGAGTGTGGGCGAATTTACCCGTAAATACCTTCAAACCACATACTTAAAGTAAATTGAAAGCTGCTCTTCAACCATTTGCACCAGCTGCATAATTTTGGTCTCATTCAAAAGAGAACTCTCTTATTGTTCTTGCAAAACAGTGAAGAATAACCCCCAAGTGCTTCTGGCACTGAGTAATAGTGGTCTGAATATAAACTGTTCTCTGTGGCTGATGATGCTGACAGGTGGCCTATTTGCTTTATTTTGTCACAAATCAAAATCACATTGGGCTCTGAGACTGCTTATTTTTCAGTGCCCTCAGTTCAGACTTGAGTGGGTATGTTTGGTCACATCACCACTTTTAATGAGCACCACGGTCTCTGAGCATATGAGACACTAGTGTTTGCACCCAGTGGGAAGGATGAACATGAATGAGTCTGTCCATTCTGGGTTGAAAGCTCTGTTGACTTTTCTCTTCATGGAGAGCGCCATGAGTAGTTATTTTTCTCTCCCTGTCTGCCGCTCACTCGTCTCTTCGTCTGTGTTTCTCTCCCTTTCTCAGTCTTCTCTCCCTGTATCGCTAACTAATGTTTGCCGCCTGGAATGCACAGATTTGATTGGCTGAGTAGCATCACGTGGGATGGCTTAACACGCATGTAATTGGTCTGTGAGTTTCGTGAACCGCTAAACCAGTGCCATAAAAAACGAAAATAATAGTTTCGCTGAGACAAGCTATCTGGAGCAGCTACGGTGGCGTTAACCAATCAGATTTCGAGTTGGCGACGCCGGGGCCAGCTAGCAGGAGTACGATAAAGTCAGCACTTGCACGTCTTTTGATTGGATACGCACTATTGAGAGGCAGAGCTAGCAAACTTGAACAAGCTAGTTTGTGTAGATTTCTACAAGCTGTTTTTTTTCAACCCACAATGGCTGAAGGAGGAGAAGAGATCGATTTGGTCGCGGATATCATTACAACGCCATTTTCAAGACTAACTTTTCAAGAAAAGATAGACATGAGACGAGAACGGCCAACTTTCAAATCACTAACTACGAGCGGTACCCCTGGCTCACAGCCTCCGAGAGGCACTGCATATTGTACTGCTGGGAATGCCTGCTATTTACAACTAAATGTTTCGGAAATATTAATATAACTATGTTGTACTTAACTATGTTAGGGTGATGCAATGCCCGGTTATACTGTGTTTCTGTCTAAATGTATAGTTTCTAGAGCCATGGCGTCATAATGATGGTATTAAGAGGTGGATTAATTCAGGTAGGACTGTAGGACATCACTGAAGGCCTAGCTGTAATGCACGGCCCGCCACTGGATATTAAATAATATGATAATGGCTCATTTTTGTAACATGGAGACATACATACAGGGAAAATAAGTTTTTAAGTCCGGCAAATTTGCCAAAGCTGGAAAATAAGCACTGTATGAACTAGCTTTATGCTATTAGCTATAGTGTTAGTGAGTGTTACCCTCTTTACAGTGTCCAGCTCAAGTTTCTTCCTTTGACTTGTTTTGTCTTTGTTATCTGTGTTTACCAGAGTGTCTAATATTACTATAACTCGACAGCGGCTACAGCTGTCTTATAAATGTGCTCACACAGAACCTCTCTCTGAATATAATAATGCTTGGTAATAACTGATGTTAACTTATTATTATTATTATTATTATTATTATTATTATTATTATTATTATTATTACCTTTTCATAGAGTTAGTTTACATGTTATAACCTTTGTTAAAAGTTAAGTGCCTTGCTCAGGGGCACAATGAGCCAACAAGCCTCTGGTATTGAACTCACAACCTTCCAGTGTTCTATTTGGAAGCCTGACCACTAGACTACCACCACACACGACAACTAACTGCTAGTCTAATGCAACAGGTTTATTAATCACCTTTAGGAGGGCAGAGGCTGCTTATTGTTTAAAGACTGATAACAATCAGATCACACCAAACACTCAATATCTGTTTCCAGTCCGCCAGCTAAAGCTTGCTGATGTTATCTATCTCAGGGACACAGATTAGTGGATTGGCAGAAACCGACGTCAATGAATCCACCAAAGCTCTTTCATGCTACGAATACAAGACACAAGCTCCTGGCCTTTTTTTCCCACCACGACTCTAACAAGACTTACTAATCAGTCTCTGCTTTGTCAGTAACTAAGGTTAATTTATACAAACTGTCTTTCTTTAACCTCCATCTTTTCCCGTTCTGCAGGGGGAAACGCTAAGCTGCGCTACCAGATCACATCAGGGAACACAGGAGGGGTGTTTGATGTGGAACCAGAGGTGGGCACTATCTTTATTGCCCAGCCACTGGACTATGAACAGAACAAAAGGTAGGAACACACTTCAGGGAAGAATCCTTTAAGAAATAAAAGTTTACTTTTCGACTCAAGTTGTTTGCTTGTTGAAGGGTTTGACCTAAACTGTATGGTGTTATATCCCCTGTTGTATTACTTGTGTGTTTTATTATTCGTCGGGCACTATATATATATGTTAAAGCTTTAAACTCTACTTCTGATTCAAATAAACAACACCGCAATAGTTTAAGAACATTTCAAGTAATTGCTTTTTACATCGCCTATTTGGATCTTATTTTGTAAAAGCGCTTGACAAAGCTGAAACTTGTGCTCAGGTACAAGCTTCATGTCCTGTCTTCAGATGGGAAGTGGGAGGATTACACAACAGTGACGGTAAACGTGGTCAACAAGAATGACGAGGCTCCGGTGTTTACCGTTAACGAGTACTACGGCAGCGTTACGGAGGAGCTGGATGGCTCACCGGTGTTTGTGTTACAGGTACTGTACAATTATTAATCAGCTGTATAATAGATTTTGTGAGTTTTTGCAATCATCTGGTTACTTAGCATATTGTCTGAGGTTGCCCCTTAGTGATAACACAGAGTCTGAAAAGTGAAGCCAATGCAGAAGCAAATTATTTCTCATATCCAACTGGTTGCAAAAAGAAGTCAGATTGTATAGAAGTCTATGAGAACATGACCCTTCTTCTCACTTGATGTTTTACCTCATTAAACATTTTCCTGATGAGTTTATGGTCTCAATCTGTTGTTTCAAGTAGTCTTCTTTAATACAGCAAGATGTTCATTTTTAAAATGATGGTCCCATTCAGAGTAAAACAAGCTGTAAAGCGGCATATACTTTAGGGCGTGGCTACCTTATGATTGACATGTTGCTAACATGGTGTTGTTCAGTATGGGGGCTCTCTGTGTTTTCAATTCACGAAAGTTAATAATACAATTTTTATCGCCTACACATATCTTGTTCAACGTTCTGTTGTACTTTTCTCCACCCTCTCGTGTCACTTCTGGTTCCAAAAAAACAAGATGGCCACGCCCAAAATGCCAAACTCAAGGTTTCAAACAGTAGTCCACGATGAGTACGTCCACTTCTTATATACAGTCTATGGTTATCACATGCAATTCACGTCTTACTTTATTTTATTCAAACTGATATAATAACATGTCATGTTTGTCAAAAATATGCAAGCGCAGCAGTCTTTCATTTGTAAAAACGAAAACCACCTAGTTATAAATTACAAGCTTTAGCCTCAGTCTCTGAATGTGGGCACCCATTATTTAAAAAAAACTAAACATTTTGAGTTGAGTCTTCCTGTTGTTAAAATGGAAAATCTAACACACATAGCAACAGTAACATATGGGGAATGTGGCCAACTAAAGACCTCAACATATACATTTTTATAATACATTAAATGTTCTAGGCTTGCATATTTGTTACACTATTAGCCTTACTTGTTTGCACAAGTAACATTAATGTTACTGTTAAAGCCTGAGATTTGTTGAAAGTCATTCGGGCTTTAACCCTGAAGCTATGTATTTTATATCTTTCTGCTGAATAGAACAGACATTTGAGCCTGTGTTGTATAAATTGCCTCATTTAAATACATCTAGTTTAACTCTGTTCTAAATTATTACCTTACTTTGAATATGTTCTCACCATTATTAACCTCTATTACAGGAGACAAAAATCCATTCATTAATTAATTCATATTAAGTCTGGTGCTCTCTTCCTTGTCTTACATATGTTAGAGCACATTTCTCTCTCTTTTAACGTTAATTTTGGCTCTACATCACACTGCAATTACCGTGCTAAATTGAAACATCTCTGGCCTGCCCAGGGTGTAATTGCTGTTGATGCGTTGAGGGTGAGTGAGATGAGCAGACAGGGGGGGTGGGGGTTGAGGAGGTTGGATCTCTGCCAGGTTTACCTACTGGAGAGTTAGCTACACAGAGCAGTTGTGCTTCCAGTCAAGATATCACTCAGTCAGCAGCATTTCAATAATTAAATAGTGGGAAAACCATGTGATTACTCTCTCATCACCCTCTCTGTCTTGCTGTGCCTTTGATGTTGTAGGTAACAGCGTCTGATCCGGATAAGGATGCTGACCAGGAGGCCCTGCGTTACTCTCTCCATGGCCAGGGTGCAGAGAGTGAATTCATTATTGATGAGGTCACAGGCAAGATATACGCCCAGCGGACCCTAGACCGCGAGGAGCGTGCTGTGTGGCGTTTTGTCGTCTTGGCCACGGACGAGGGGGGGCGAAGGTCTGACGGGCTTCACCGACGTCATAATCAATGTGTGGGACATCAATGACAATGCGCCAGTCTTCACCTGTGCCCCAAGCTGCCACGGAGACGTGGTGGAGAACTCGGTAGTGGGGACGTCTGTGATGGAGATGACGGCCACTGACCTGGACGACTCAGCTGTGGGGCAGAACGCTGTGCTCGCCTACAGGATTATCGGTAGTTTAGACGCCACTAACATCGATGTGGGAGGAGTGCCAACCTTCTCAGAAATGTTCACGATTAATCCCACCACTGGCACCATAACTGTAGCCATAGGCGGCCTCGACAGAGAGCAGATCGAGTCTTACCTCCTGGTTGTAGAGGCCAGAGATGGGGGAGGGATGACAGGAACTGGAACTGCTACCATTCAAATAAAGGATGTGAATGACCATGCTCCAAGATTCACGGATCACGCCTGCCTTGCAAGGATCTCTGAGAATGCAGAGCCCAATGCAGAGGTGGGTTGGATGTACAGTGTTTCCCCTAGGTTTACTGCTTTGGAGGTGCGCTCACCGTGCGTGGGGGGGGGATGGAATTGCGTGCTTGGCGCGGGGAGGGGAGATTGCGTGCGCGGCGCGGTTTCTATTTAGTTCTCCCCTCTCCTTTCTTCCGCTCTGTAGGTGTGTGTGTGTGTGTGTGTGTCAGCTGCGAAGCCCCGCCCTTCGCAAAACGGAGCGAAGGAGAGAATGTGAATGCGCAAAGTAGACAGTACAAACTGAAACGTGCACATAAATTAGATCAATAGCATAAGCGTTTAGTTTGTTTAATAAAAGAGCACCTGTCAATGTGAAAAGTGAGTTGTGAATAAAAAAAAAAAATGTTTTTTTTTTAATTCGAGAAAGAAAAAAACCCACCTTGACAATGGTAAGGGAAACACTGGATGTAGCTAAAAAAAAATAGAATGGTACTCGCAGAGTACAGACCGGCGCCAAGGTCATGTGCTCCTCAGATGGTCTCATTGTGCGTTTGAACAACACGTTGATATTTGTATCAGAGTTGCTACTTGAGGGGGCGTTCACAGGAATTTTCCATATCTGGAACAAATTCTTCCAATTATTTCGACACCACATGAATGCAGGACAAATGGCCCATCTTGAAATGTTAACGAAAGGGACACATCATTTGTGTATCAGCTCCGGGATTTGGATCCGCTCAAAAATGTAATGGGTTCTTCCCTGACCCATGATGCACCCCACCAGGGGGTAAGAAGAAAGAAAGAAAAAGCATTGTCAATGTGTGGGCCCATTTTCCATAGAAGAGCCATTGACAACCATAATTATCATTTGACGAAAACAAACTAAAGACAACTTGCAAAATGATAGCGATATCATTTATATTATAATCTCAGCAGCTATTTGCAGATTTAATTCCTTTTTAGCTTTATTATTGTCGTAATACAAGCTGATAGCAACTAGGAACCACATAGTCTACTGTTTCGAACTTAATTAAATTAATGTATCAATGTAAGAAGCCAATAATTCCAATGACCTTGAGCCTATATACTTCATTCACATGATGTTATTGCTTGATCTAAGGTCCTGGAGCTCGCTGCAGAGGACAGAGACACTGGAGAAAATGCCCAGCTGACCTTTAGTGTTGTGGCTGGAGACCAAGAGCAGAAGTTCTACATGGTCAGTCACAAACAGGAGCAGCGCGGCACCCTGAGGCTTAAAAAGCGTCTCGACTATGAACGACACAGCGAGCAGAGGTTCAACCTCACACTTAAGGTATGTAGAAGCTTTTCTAAAAGCGCTATTGAAGGTTACTTTGATTCAGCCTCTGAATCTCGATATCTAATTCTAAGAGTTTAACTTCACTTTTGAGGAAAGAACCTTCAGTAAAGGCTGTGCAGCAGGTGTGAAGGGGATAGAGGGAAATAGAGTCTGACTCAAGACTGACAGAAGCCAGATGATGAACACTGCTGTGCTACCAAATGTTGAAAGTATGAAATGGATTTCAATAGGCATCTGAAGTTTGGGTAAATTCATTTACACTATTTTCCTGGAAAGTTTTAAGAATTGTTGTAAAAAATGTTTTGGGAAATTTTGTAAGCATTGATCTCACAGTTATTTGTATTTCTTCGTTGTTTATAAATCCCTCATATCAGCCTGTCAGCGCCTCTGTCAAAAGCTAAGACTTTCTAGGTGAAGAGAACTATGAAGTATGTCACGGTAGACACAGAAGGTGTAATATGTCAGCTACAGAACTTTAAAGCTTCACAAGGCAACTTTTCAAATGTGTGGCAGTGAGAGGTAGCGGTTAGGAAATAACCAGAATACATCTGCAGCACACAGATGGATGGTGTGATATTGCTTTTTAGACCAGGGTAAAACATATTTTAAATATTTCACATCCTGAGAGTGATCACTACTGTTTAGGTAAGTTGTATTTGACTATGCACAACATCAGAAAATCCAATTTATTACAAACACAACTACTGTAGCGGTACCACAGTGTAGAAATGTCCTTAAGTAAAAGTACAAAAGTATAAGCATCAACATATACTACCACCAAAAGTACTCATTCTGCACAAAGAAATAATAGAATAGAATATGATAAAATCTATTATATTATTAAATGATAATTATGTGTTCATCACTTTAATGTTGCAGCTGGTAAAGGAGGATACATGATCAATTACCTTATTTTGTATTATTAGTCTGAATCTTCAAAGTAACTATCAAGTAAATGTAGTTGAGTAAAAAGTACAACATTTGCTTTTGAATTTAATTGGAGTAAGTAGGTAGCAGGAAATGGAAATACTCAAGTAAACTACAACTACCTAAAATTGTACTTGAGTAAATGTACTTAGTTACTGTCGACCACTCCTTGTATGACATGAGACTACATGAGGTTCCTGTTTTAGGTTGAAGACCTGGACTTCTCCAGCCTTCTGCACTGTGTGGTGGAGGTGGAGGACTATAACGACCATGCTCCCGTCTTCATCCCACACCTCCTGTCTCTCGCCCCCCTACCGGAGGACATCAGCGTGGGAACCAGTGTGGCACATTTGGTGGCCAGTGACTCTGATTCAAGCCAGAACCGAGACATCACCTATAGCTTATCTGAGGACTCAGATCCTGAGGGGCTCTTTACCATTGACCAGTCCGGTATACTCTCCGTGGCCCGGCCTCTGGATCGGGAGACGATAGCGCAGCATTACTTGATTGTCATGGCAACTGATCATGGGGTTCCACCTCTAACGGGCAGCGCCACAGTCCAGCTGCCACTGCTGGATGTAAATGATAACGGACCAGAGTTTGAGGCAGCGTACTCCCCAGTAGTCTTTGAGAATGTGGCCGGACCACAGGTAGGTTTGATTGGTTTTGATCTCAAGGTAACATGCTCATATAATGCTATGATTTGGTGAAAAGAAGGGATTTGTGAAGAAACAAAGGAGAATTCTTGTTTATGGAAGATATTTATTCAAACCTTTGCGACCCACAACCCTCTCATGCTCTCCCTTCTTGTTTAGGTAGTAAGGTTGAACCAAACATCCACCCTCCTGCGAGCTGTCGACCGAGACTCTCCAGAGAACGGCCCTCCATTTCACTTCACCGTGCCCCCCGAGTATCGCCACAGCAATGATTTGTACCTCCAGGACAACCTAAATGGCACGGCGACAATAACAGCTCTGAGGATGTTTGACCGCGAGCGCCAAAAAGAGTTCCTCATCCCGATCATTATGAGCGACAGCGGTCATCCAGCCAAAACGGTGACCAGCACCCTGACAGTGACCATCGGTGACCAAAATGATCATGCACATGTGGCGGGGGAGAAGAAGATCTTCATCAATAGTCACAGAGGTGAGAGGGTCATCTCCATCTTCAGGATGAAGAACATGTGAATAAACCAACATAGGTACATGTGTCTAACTCATCTCACTCAACCTTTTCAAGCACATTTTGAACTTGTCAAAAGATATGAAAAGGTTTTCAGTCTCTGTAGGTGAAGCTGTTACTGCCAGCCAATTAATTCCTAATTAGTGTGCAGTAATTAACGCACACAGGCACACACCATTTTTATTGTCCTTTTCACCTCTGTCTCAATCCACCCACTGTCACCACATTATCATTGTCCAGCATGATCGGCTGTTAGCCATAATGACTCCCATGGTGCTATTCTAAGGGTCACAATGGCAAGTCATTGCTCCATTTGACATTTAATTAATCACAGCTAGAATGTTTATTCTTCTTGAGCCTATTGCCTTCGAGTGTAAGGGTAATAAACAAACCACATACTAGAGTACCTGGGCTGATACTAAAGTGAATCGCAGTTTTGTGTCACAAAAAGTAGGTATGTATGTGTATATATGTATGCATGTGTATATATTGCAGGTGGGGGGGGGGGGTAGGTGGTAGAGGATAGAGAGAGATGAGAGACGAGTGAAGAGAGAAGGAGCAGAGAGAGAGAAGAGAGAGATAGAATAGAGAGTATTAATATATATATATACACATTAATATAACATATTATATATAGATAGATGTGTATTATATATTAATATCGATAGATATATGGTGTGTGGTATATAATGTGTTGTGTGGGTATATATATATATTATATAATATCGGAGAGATGAGGATGGGGAGAGAGAGAGGTGTATATAGAGATGTGTATAGTAGATATATATAGTACGGATATGGAGGTTAGAGATAGATATATATATAGATGAGAGATAGAGAGAGAGGAGATGAGGAGAGAGAGAGAGAGAGAGAGATAGAGATAGGAGAGAGTAGGAGAGAGAGAAATAGGTGGGAGGGGGTGGGGGGTGGGGAAGAGAGAGAAGAAGAAGATGAGGAGATGAGAGAGAGATAGAGAGAGACAAGGAGAGAGAGAGAGAGGAGAGGGGGTGGGGGGGGGGGAGAAGAAGAGAGAGGATAGAGTAGAGAGAGAGATGAGAGAAGAGAGAGAGAGAGATGAGAGAGAGAACCAGAGAGAGAGGATAGAGAGACACAAGATGAGAGAGAGAGACACAGAGAGAGAGAGAGAGAGAGAGAGAGAGAGAGAATAGGAGGAGAGTGAGAGAGAGAGAGACACAGATGAGGAGAGAGAGACACAGGATGGAGGAGAGGAGTAGATGAACACAGAGAGGTAGAGAGAGAGGAGAGATGAGACGAGAGGATAGAGAACAGAGATGGCGAGATAGATAGAGATAGACACCACAGATGAGGTGATAGATAAGAACACGATAGGGAGGAAGAGAGGACCCAGAGAGAGAGAGGAGAAGGAGAGGTAGACAGAGAAAGACAAGTAGAGGGCGGAGATAGGAGAGAGATGATGAGAGACAGCAGAAGAGCACAGGAGAGATATATAGATATATAGACACATATAGATATATATATATTATATATATATATATTATATATATTATACAGTAATTTCCGGACATAAGCGCCGACTTTTTCCCCATTTTGCGACCCTGCGGCCTTATTATAACAGTTGCGGCTTATCTATGGATTTTTACAGCTAACGCCACTAGGGGATTCCTAAATCTATGGATTTTACAGGTTACAGTTCCACCGGATGCAGGGAAAGAGCGCGCAAAAGTAGTAGCGAAGTGGTACGAGAGACAGACGGACATTACGAGAGAGCGAGGGCAGTGGGTGAGCCCCATAATTATGGAAATATATATATTATTTCGAGGAGTCTTATTTGTAAAGATGCTTTTATGTTGATACTCCGAAACCGGAAACTCCTGAAACCGGGCACTTTTCTGGGAGTTCGCGCCCACTTTTTCGGGAGACGGAAAGAGGATACGCGAAGAGAGGGGGCACATGTCCCAAAAACCCCGACTGTGGAGTTACCGGATGATGAGGACTTCCATGGTTTCTTCTGTTTCACTGTTAATTTATGGACAAATTAAGCGAAAACCCCAACGGTCAGAGACCAATAAAAGGCTGATGTTGAACAGGCAGACGAAGTCTCCATCGTTATTGCCTGGTTCTACACAACCACAAGCAGAGTCGATCGTTGGTGTCGCACAGACGGCTACATACACATCAGTCAATTAGCGTATGCGGCCTGGATTATAGCCCAGTGCGGCTGATAATGTACAAATATTAGTCAAGTTTAGCTGCTGCGGACTGATTAGTCAGGTGCTGGGTTTGAGAAATCATGAAAAATTTAAGGGGAGTAAGAGAGAGGGTGTGTAGTATATAGGGAGAGAGATGGGTAGAGAGAGGGAGAGATAGAGAGGAGGGATAGAAAGTGATGGGGGGGGATAGAGAGGACAGTACAGAGAGAGGAGAGAGAGAGAGACGAGAGGGTAGTGATTGAGAGAGAGACACACATGAGAGAGAGAGAGGAGAGAGAGAGATGAGACACAGAGATGTGGAGAGAGGAGAGAAGAGAGAGGAGAGAGAGAGAGACGAGAGAGAGAGAGAGAGAGAGAGAGAGAGAGAGAGAGAGAGAGAGAGAACAGAGTAGAGAGAAGAGAGAGAGAGAGAGAGCCCAGAGAGAGAGAGAGAGAGAGAGAGAGAGAGAGAGAGAGAGAGAGGAAGAGAGACAGAGAGAGAGAGAGAGAGAGAGAGGAGAGGAGAGAGGAGAGGAGAGAGAGAGAGAGAGAGAGGAGAGAGAGAGGAGAGAGAGATGACGGAGAGAGAGAGGAGGAGAGAGAGAGAGATGGAGAGTGAGAGAGAGAGAGACACACAGAGAGGGAGATATGAGAGAGCAACGGAGCATCAAGAGATAACAATGAGCTAGGGAGATAGAGAGACGTAGGAAGAGATGGGGAGAGGATAGAGATATATATATACGAGAGAGAGATGGGGGTGGAGTATAGATAAGGGGGGGGGGGGGAGAGATCGAGAGAGCGAGAGAGAGGGCGGAGAGAGAGAGGGGAGAGAGAAGGGGGAGAGAGAGGGGGTGAGAGAGAGGGTGGAGAGAGAGGGGAGAGAGAGGGAGGGAGAAGAGAGAGAGAGAGAGGGAGGAGAGAGAGAGAGAGAGAGATAGATAGGATAGAATAGAGATATGAGATATGGGTGGAGAGAGAGAGAGACAGAGAGAGAGAGAGGGGGGGATAGATGAGGAGACACAGAGAGATAGGAGAGAGAGAGACGAGAGAGAGAGAGGGACACAGAGAGATGAGAGAGCGAGACACATAGAGAGAGAGAGAGGAGAGAAGAGAGAGGAGAGACAAAGAGGAGAGAGAGAGAGAGATAGAGAAGAGACAAAGAAGAGAGGTAGAGCGCACATATGAGAGAGATGAGAGAGAGAATAATAGAGAGAGAGAGAGAGAGACACATAGAGATTATGATAGAGAGGAGAGACGATATAGTGTGGAGGAGAGATATAGTGACAGAAGAGAGAGAGGGGGGGGGAGGTAGGTAGGGAACACGAGATAGAGAGTGAGAGAGAGGAGAGATTAGAGAGAGGGAACACATGATAGAGGAGAGAGAGATACACAGAAGAGAGAGTAGATGAGTAGGAGCGATAAGATGACACACACATAAGAGAGAGAAGGAGAGTAGAGAGGACCAGAGATAGAGAGAAGAGGGGGGGACACAGAGAGGAGAGAAGAGATATAGAGGAGAATAGATAGATAGAGTAGATGACACATAGAGAGTAGAGAGAGGATACACAGCGAGGGGTTAGGGATTAGCTAGTGAGAATGGAGAGACACACAAGTATGGAGATTATGAGAGAGAGACAGAGAGAGGGGAGAGAGAGAGAGGAGAGAGAGAGAGAGAGAGGAGACACAGCAGAGGCGGGGGAGAGAGTTAGAGACACAGAGAGAGAGAGAGAGAGAGAGAACAGAGAGAGACACAGAGACAGAGAGTACAGAGATATATAGAAAAATATAATACACATATATCTAAGTATATAGAGTATATGTATAATACATTTTCTGTGGTGAGTGATAGTATATATAAGATAGATAAGAAGATAGATATAGGTGAATATATAGATATAGAGATATAGAATGGGTGTTATAGAGAGAGAGGGGGGGAGTAATAGAGAGGGGGGGAGAAGAGAGGAGAGAGAGAAGCGAGAGAGAGAGAGTAGAGTAGGAACAAGAGAGCGAGAGAGAGTAGAGAGAGAGTAGAGAGAGAGGAGAGAGAGAGAGATAGAGATATATACACCGAGAGGTAGATACGAGAGTATATACACATAATGTATAGAGATTATATATACACGACATGAGATATAGAGTATAGATGAGACCATATATGTGTATATAGATAGATATATATAAATATACACATATATTATTATATGATATTTATATCTATAGTATATATATAGAGATATATTACACACATATATGGATATATAATATTATTATATATATATGTGTGTGAGTATATATAGTGTATATATAATGTGTGTTATATATATGTGTGTGTATAGTATAGGGGGTAGAGATATGTGGTAGATATATGGATAGATATGTGGAGATAGAGAGGTAAGGATAAGTCTGAGATATATATAGGTGGGTAGAGTAGAGCGAAGGAACAGAGGAGATATAATAGAGAGAAGATAGATGATATGATGAGGAGAGTAGAGGGATGAGGGGAGGGGAGAGAGAGACACCACAGAGAGAGAGAGACACAGAGAGGGCAAGAGAGACAGAGAGAGTAGAGACACAGGGAGAGAAGAGAGAGAGAGAGAGGAGAGAGAGAGACACAGCGAGAGACGAGAGAGATGAGGACACGAGAGAGAGAGAGAGAGAGGAGAGATATAAACATTATGTATTATATATTATATACACATATATGTATATATATAGTATATATATACACACATATATGAGAGATAATAGACAACATATATACATTGGATATATATATGTACCGAATATAAACATATAGTATATACAATATCTATACAATATATATATATATGATATATATATATATACACACTAGATGTATTTATACATTATATACAACAATTATACTATATATATATATATATAGTAGATATAATTATATAATGTGTGTAGAGTATATGTGTATATATATATGTGTTTATATATGTGTTATATATATTATGTTATATTATATATGTTATAGGAGAGAGGGGGAAGATAGATGTAGAGAGTATAGATTAGAGATGGGATAGAGAGGAGAGAGAGAGAGGGGTGGGGAGAGAGAGAGAGACAGAAAAGAGAGATAGCAGGAAAAAGTGTGGATAGAGAGAGAGAGACACAGAGGAGGGAGAATGGATTAGAGAGAGAGAGAGGCACAAAGAGAGGGAGTAGGAGAGAGAGAGAGATGAGAGAGGAGGAGACACACAGAAGAGAGAGAGGAGAGGAGAGAGAGCGAGACAGAGCGAGAGCAGAGAGAGAAACAGAGAGAGAGACACAGGAGAAGTAGAGGTACACAGAGAGGAGAGCACGAGAGGATGATAGATACAGATAGATCTGTGGGTATTATATTAGAGAGATAGGGGGAGATAAGAGAGGGGGATATCGATATGGAGAGAGATAGAGGGGGAGATAGAGATAGATATAGAGGAGAGGTGTGTGGACGAGATAGAAGAGGCGAGAAGAGAGGAGGAGAGGGGGGGAGAGAGAGAGGAGGAGAGAGAGAGAGGAGATAGAGGATAGAGAGAGAGTAGACAGAGGAGGGTGGGGAGAGGATAAAGATATACTCCATATATGTGTGGAGTATGAGAGAGAGGGGGGTAGGAGAGAGAGACATGAGAGAGAGAGAGAGAGAGAGAGAGAGATAGAAAAGAGTAGGAGAGAGAGAGCGAGATATCATTATATATATATTATATATTATATTACATATATGTGGGTATAACTATATATTATTATATATATATATATATATATTATATATATATATAAGGTGTAGAGACATATAAATATGTATATGGGTATAATATATAATGTATATAGATATTGTGTATAGTATATGTATATAATATGTGTGTATAGAGATAAAGATATAGGGGTATATAGATAAGGGATAGATATTATTATGGGTGTATGATTATAACATAGATAGTGTATATAGATGGAGGTGTGATAGAGAGAAAAGGCCAGAGGAGAGATAGAGATAACAGAGGACACACAGAGAGGGAGAGAGAGATAGATAGGAGAGAGACACATACGAGGAGAGAGAGAGAGGTGATAGAGCGAGAGAGATTAAGACACATAGAGGGAGAGAGATAGATGAGCTAGAACAGAGATGGGGAGGGAAAGAGATAGAGTAGATAATAGATACAGAGAGGGGTGGATAGAGGGAGAGAGAAGAAGTAGGACATAGGGGGAGGGAGAGAGACAGCAGAGGAGAGAGAGAACAGAGAGAGGGAGAGAGAGACACACAGAGAAGAGAGACAGATAGAGAATATGACACAAGATGTATATATATATATATACACACAGATATGTGTATATAATATAGATAGTATATTATAGATACATTATATGTGTGTTATATATTATATATACAGGTGTGTATATATATATATATATATATAGAGGTGTGTATAAGTAAGACATAGACGAGATAGGTGTGTATATAGAGGCTTGGAGTATAGAGAGATATTCGAGAGGTAGAGATGAGAGAGAGATGAGAGAAGAGATAGAGTAGAGGAGAGAGGGGGAGGAGAGAGAAGAGACAGATAGAGAGGGAGAGCGATAGGGGTATAGATATGCGAGAGAGAGAGAATTAATATATAGAACAAATGATAGGGGAGATATAGTATATAACACATAATGGGTGTAATTATATAGATATAAAAGATGGGGGGATATAGAGAGGATAAAGAGAGGGGAAGATAGATAAGAGAGATAATAGATGAGATAGGATATGACAAAGAGAGAGAGAGAAAGAGAAGAGACAAGAGTAACGGAATATAGAGAGGAGAGACACATAGAGATAGAGAGAGAGACAGAGATAGAAGAGAGGATAGACAGAAGAGAGATGAGGGTAGAGAAGAGCGGAGCGAGAGAGAGAGAGAGAGCGAGAGAGAGAGAGAGAGAGAGAGAGAGAGAGAGAGAGATAGAGAGAGAGAGAGAGAGAGAGAGAGGATAGAGAGAGAGATAGGATAGAGAGAGAGAGAGAGAGAGCGATGAGACACAGAGAGATAGAGAGACAGACGAGAGAAGATAGGAGATAGAGAGAGAGGATGAGAGTAGAGATTATATACATATATATAATATAATATATATATATATATAATATATAATATATGGATATGTATATATTATATTATGTGTATATATTAATATAGTGTATATATATATGATATATATATATATATGTGTAATATATAATATATGGGCATATTAGATATATAGTGATATAGAGATATATATTAGATATACATATATGTGTATATATATATATATATTATAGATATATATATAAATATACAACATATAGACATATATAGATATGACAGATACACAGATATATGTATGTATAGAGATATAGATATAGATAGATATATATATATCAGAGAGAGAGATATTATTAGATATAGTATATAGATATATAGATGATATATATATAGTATATATATATAGTATAGATATATCAAGATGTTAATAGATATATATATGATAATATATACATAGGTATATATAGATATATATAGAGATTTAGATGTATATGACATATTATAGACATATATATACAGTATTATATATACATATTAGATATTATATGGAGGACCTAATATATACCATATTGTGTATATAATATATGTAGATAGTGTATAGCGTTATAATATATATGTATATATGTTGTATATATATATAATATGTGTAGATGTGTATTAGATATATATATGTGTATATATAATATATGTATAGAGGGTATATTATATATATATATAGACGGGTAGTATATATATATTGTATATATATTATATATAGATATAGGGGTAGATAGAGGTGTAGAGAGAGATAGATATATAGAGGGGAGGGAGAGAGAGAGAGAGTGGAGAGAGAGAGATGAGATGGAGGAGAGGATAGAGATATGTACACACATGTATATAGAGGATATATATAGATATAGATAATAGAAGATATAGATATAGAGATAGAGAGATAGAGATATATGGGGTGGATATGTAGAGAGATATATATATATATATATATATGTGTATATATATATATTATATATATGTAATATATATAGATATATTATAGATATAGATATATATATAATATATATATATATAAATATTAAGATAGTATATATATATATATGGGGTGGGTATATATAATATATATATGTGTATATGTGTGTGTTGTATATATTATATATATAGGTGTACATTATCTTCCCCCCCTCACTTTACGGCTATATATATATATATATAGGTTGTATATAATATATGTGTTATGTATATATATAGTGATGTGTAGAGTATATATTGTATATGTATAGAATATATGTATATGGAATATAATATAGAGAGAGTATATGTATATAATATATATATATATAGATATATATAATATTAGTGTAGTATATATGTATTGTATGTGATGTATGTATATCCGATGTAGATGTATATATATATATATAATATATATATATATTATGGTATATATAAGATATATATATATAATGTGAATATATTCACATAATAGATATATAAGCTATATATAGATATAGATAGATACATAGAGATATATAGTGTGGAGAGATCTAAAGTATATATAGATAATCTATAGGTAATATAGCGATATAGGAGAGGTGTAGATATATGGTGGAGAGAGAGAGAGAGATATAGGGAGAGAGAGAGCTAGAGGGCGAGAAGAGATAAGTATAGAGAGGACAATCAGAGAGAGAGAGGACGAATAGAAGAGAGA